>NC_080762.1:35560000-35802500 GCF_020826845.1 Diceros bicornis minor
TTGAATAACATTGATATTTAATATTTCCTTTTTATATTAGTAATATTAATATTTCCATAATATATCCTTATTATTCTTTTTTTGTCTGTAAAATCTATAGTCAGATCTCTCTTTCTTGTGCAATTTAGTAATTTGAGTTTTCTTTCTCTTCTATTGTGGATTTCATCAATTTTATTAATCTTTGTGGTATGACAAGAAAAATATTTGGTCACAGAGTTCCTAAAACCCTTGGAATTTCCTGAGTGAGAAGGGTGACAGCAGCATCTTTTGTTCTAATGAGGGGACTCTTAACAGACATCTAGATAGCTTCAGGATGAGGGCTGGTCACCAAAATGACCAAGCCTTGATTAGAAGCTTGGAACTTTCAGCCCCATCCTCCAACTTGCAGGGAAAGGAGAGAGGCTGGAGATGGAGTTAATCACCAACTGTCAATGATTTAGTCAATCATGCCTATGTAACGAAACCTCCATAATAACTTCTAAACTACAGGGTTTGGGGAGCTTTTGAGTCGGCAAACACATACACATACCAGGAGAGCAACATACTCCAACTCTTTGGGGACAGAGGCTCCTGCACTTGGGACCCTTCCAGAATTTGCCCCATGTACTTCGTCATATGGCTGTTCATCTGTATCCTTTGTAATAAACTATAACAGTTAACGTAGCATTTTCCTGAGTTTTGTGAGTCATTTTAGCAAATTATTGAACCTGAGGAGGGGTGATGTCGGGACCTCAGACTGTGTAGCCAAGGCAGACAGAAGTATGGGTCACGTGGGGACTTGATACTTGTGACTGGCGCCTGAAGTGAGGGCAATCTTATGAGCCTGAGTCCTTAAACCAATGGAGTCTGATGCTGACTCTGGGTAGTTAGCGTCAGAATTGAATTATAGGACACCTAGTTGGTGTCAGAGAGATGGAAAATTGGTGTTGGAAAAGACTCCACGTATTTGGTTAGTGTGAGAAAAAACTCACAATCTTTTTAAAGGATCAATTTTGGCCTTGTTAATTTTCTCTGTTTTATGTATTTCTCTTCATTTTTTTAATACTATATATTTTGGATCTAATTTGTTCATCTTTCTTTAATGTTATGGTGAAAACTTAGATTGTTAATTTAAACATTTAATCTCTTGTCATATAAGCATCTAAAGATATGAACTTAATTTCTAAGCACTGCTTTAGATGCTGCCCATAAATTTGATATATTGTCTTTTTTTCTCATTCATTTTGAGATATATTATAATTTGATTTGTCCTTTGACCTATGGATTATTTAGAAGTCAGTTCCTTTATATAGAAACATTTGGGGGTTTCTAAATATTTCTTGTAACTGACTTTTAATTTAACTTTGTTATGGTCAGATAGTATACTCTGTTCTAGCATATGATCTGCCTAGGTAAATGGTTCATGAGCACTTACAGGAATGTGTATTCTGTAGCTGTTGTGTGAGTATTCTGTAGAGATCAATTAGGTCAAGATGGTAGATAGTGCTTTTCAGATTTTCTATATGACATTTTTTGTCTAGTTTTTTCAGGGAGATATTTTAAAATTTTTACCTAAGTCTTTTTTGGGGGGCGGGAGGGTGAGGAATATTAGCTCTAAGATAACGTCCATTGCCAATCTTCCTCTTTTTGCCGAGGAAGATTAGCCCTGAACTAACAGCTGTGGCCATCTTCCTTTATTTTGTATACGGGGCGCCACCACACATGGCTTGATAAGCTGTGTGGAAGTTCGCTGCCTAGGATTCAGGCCTGCGAACCTGGAGCCGCCAAAGCGGAGCACACCAACTTAACCGCTACACCACCTGGCCGGCCCCTAATATGTCTTTTGATTTGTCTTTGCACCTTTAGTTCTGTGCGTTTTTGCTTTATGTATTTTGAAGCTTTGTGGGTAGGCAACTTCATTTACGATTCTTACGTTTTCTTGATGAATTGACTCTTATCATTGTGAAATTAATCTCTTTGTCTCTGGTAATAAGCCTTGTTTTGAAATCCATTTTCTCTGATATTAATATTCCGTACTACAGTGTTTTTATGCTTATAATTTGTATGATATACCTTTCTTGTTCCTTTACTTTCTGCCTATCTGTGTCTTATAAAGTTCACCTCTTGCAGACAGCACAGAGTTGAGTCATGCTTTTTTTTTATACAGTCTTGTAACTTCCATCTTTTAATTCAGTATTATTTAATTTATGCCTAACTGTCCTTCTTTTCCTTTATTACTTTCTTTTTATTTTTTTGGAATATTTTTATTATTCTATTTTGTTTCCCTTATGGACTTTGTAGCTATGATACTTGGTATTTTGTTTTTAAAATTATTACTGTATAGGTTACAATATGTGTAACTCAAAGTCTACTCACGGTTAATATTGTACCACTTCATATAAAACATAAGAACCTTTGAACAATAGAGTTTTCTTTGCCATTGTTAGCATTGTGCTATTACTCATATATATTACCTTTACATATATTAGAAAGTCCACAATACAAATTTCTATGTGTTACTTTGAACAAAATTTTGCTTTTAAAATTTAAGAAAAAAAAAAACGAAACTTTTTATATTTGTCCTTATGTTAACTATTTCTGATGATCTTCATTCTCTACTGTAGAGATTCCATCTTGTGGCAGTTTCCTTCAGCTTGAAGAACTTCATTTATCATTTCTTATAGAGCAAGTCTGCTGGCAATAAATTTTCTTAGTTTTTGTTTATCTAAAAATGTCTTTATTGGGGCTGGCCCAGTGGCGCAAGTGGTTGGGTGCATGCACTCCACTGCCGCGGCCCAGGGTTCCCTGGTTCGGATCCTGGGCCTGCACCGACGCACCACTTGTCAGGCCATGCTGTGGCGGCATCCCATATAAAGTGGAGGAAGATGGGTATGGATCTTAGCCCAGGGCCAGTCTTCTTCAGCAAAAAGAGGTGGATTGGCAGATGTTAGCTCAGGGCTGATCTTCCTCACAAAGAAAAAAAATGAATAAATAAAAAATAAAAAGTTCTTCATTGAATAATATTGTTTTTAAATGGTTTTTTCATTGCATATAGAATTTGGGGTTAGTAGTTATGTTGCTGAAAGTTGGTCCATTTTTTTCCTCCAATTTTTCTGATGAGAAACCTGTTATCTTTTGATGGTTTTTCCACTTTGTGTGTCATTTTCTTTGACTATTTCCAAGATTTTCAATCTATCTTTTATTTTAATCATTTTTTGATGTTGCCTATGTATTATTCTGCTTGAAGTTGATGGAGCTTCTTGGATCTACAAGTAGATATTTGGTCATCCAATTGGAAAATGTAGGGTATTGCTTGATATTGCGCCAGATCATTAAGATACTGTTTATTTTCTTTTTCTATCTTTGTTTTCAATTGTTCCTCAGATTGGGTAATTCTATTTCTATTAAATTCACCAATTCTTTCTTCTGCCATCCTCAAAATGCTGTTAAATCCATTCAGTGGACCCACATAGTTTTATGCCAAGAACTTCCATCTGATTTTTTTTAGTTTCTACTTCTCTGATGAGATTCTCCATCTGTTTATTCATTTGGACCATATTTTCTTTTAAGGCCTTGAATTAAGGCCTGAGCTATGACTTTATAACAATGATATTAGCACATTTTTTTGTTATTTCTTTTATTTGTTTTTGCTAATTTCAATGACTGGGTCATTTCAAAATCATTTCTAATTAACTGCTTTTTTCTAGTCAGAGGTCACATTTTCTTGCTTCTTTGCGTGATGATAATTTTTATTGTTTGCCAGACATTGTGGATTTTACATTGTTGAAAGTCTATATTTTGTTGTCTTCCTTCAGAGAGTGCTGTGATTTGTTCTGGCAGACACTTAATTTACTGGGGATACACTTGATGATCAGCTTGATTCTTTTGAGGGTTGTCTTTTAGATTTGTTAGCTTGTGTCTATATACTTTGGGGCTACAGTAGTCCTTCTTCTACAGAGTGGCCTCTCTGGGTTGTCATTGAGTGTCTTGTATCTCTATAGAGATTTCTTCACTCTAGCTAGTTAGAAAGCCTATGCCTCCTATTACTGTGATACCTCCGGGTTCCACTCAATTCATAGCTCTCCAGCAAGTGTTCTTTGCTAGCCTTTGTAGAATCTCACCCTATTCATATTCAGCTTTCTATTCAGAAAAACATGTGAGGGAATTCTTCTGTGGATTTTTGGAACTCTATTCCTGTACAGTTCACTTTTCTCCTGCACTATAGACACCAGCAGTCCCAATGTCATCAAACTCCAATCTTTGCCTCCCAGCTCCGTGACAGCTCTGTGTTGTTTTACTCTACCTTTCCACAGATAGGTCCAGATAATGCCCAGACTGTGCTCAAGTACAAAGCTGGAGCAATTGTGAATCTCACCTCATACATTTCCTTTCTTTCATCAATAACAGTCCTATGCTGTGTGTTATCCAATGTCTGAACATTGTTTTATTACATATTTTGTTCAGTTTATTTTTATTTACATCAGGGGGCCAACTCCAGTACTAGCTACTCTGTTATAGGCAAAGGTGGAAATCTTTATATTATTCTTGCTCACTGAATATATTTTATCTGGTACTTCATGTAAACTTTAATAAGATAATAAGGTTTAATTATAAAAAGTGTAAGAAAATTCCACAAAAAAGCTTAAAATGGAAGGAAAATATGTGAGCAAACAGAGTCACAGGTTTATCATTACTGGGAAATTTTACTAGAGGTGGCATTGATTACTGTGTTCTACAGTTGGGCTATCTAAATGAGCTCTTTCTAACAATAGAAATTTAATATTTTCTGTATACTCTCTTTTAAAATAATTTTATTTTAGTGTATTTTGAAATTTAATTTTAACTCATCCATTATTTAGTCCATTATGTATGGTATAAGCTAGCTGTGCTTATGTTTTTGGCATATCTCAATTTTAAAATCAAATAATCAATCAAATGTGCCAGCACTATTTATAGATTAGTTTATTCTTTCCCAACAAATTTTGAAGTAATTTGTTAATTCAATATATATGTGTTAGGCACCTACTGTACTGCAAGTACTGTTTGAATATATTAGTGCATAAAGACAAAAAAAAAGCACACCTATCTTGTAGATCTTTATATTCTAATGGATAGAATCAGACAATAAACAAAGAACTTAAATAATTTATTAGATGATACAAAACAAGAGGAAGGTGAGTTCCAGTATTAAATAGTGTGGTTAAAATAGATCTTCTCATTGAGAAGATCACATTTGAATCCATGTCTGAATAGTCTGTTCTTTAGCAGTTCTTCCTGTTTAGATAAATACCGCTGTGCAACATATATTTGATATCTCATCATACATATCCATTTTTGCCAGTATTTGTATATCTATTGGTCAGAGTTTGCTTTTTTCCTCTTAGATGCACATTTATAGCTAAGTTAATTTCCAAGTATTTTTATTGTTTTGGTTGCTGTTTAAAAGGTAATCCTTTGTTGTGTCATTTAATTTTCAAACTTGGATGTAGAAAATCTATTAGTATTTATATGCTCTCACATTTGATTTTTTAAATGTACCTAATTCTAATGCATTTTATTAGTTAATTTTTGCGTTGCAAAATCATATATATAAATAATGACAATACTTTTTTTCTGTTCTCTTTCTGTCTCTGTCTAGTAGTTATTTATCTTCTTCTCTTGTATTATTATATAAACTATCACCTGGAGCAATATGCTAAAAAAAAAAAGTGGTGACTTTTGGAATTCTTACCTTTACTTAATTGAAATGGCATTAACAATTCTCCATTAAAAATGATGTAGGCTAATAGCTTGAAGTAGATATAAAGATATAATAGATAAGTTTTTTATTATTCCTTGTTATGTTGAGTATTTATTGTATTTCTTATATTGTTTCTTTCAATGTTTTATTTATTTCATTGTTTTGATTTAGTCAGGAATGTATATTAAATATGTCAAATAACATTTCAACATATATTAACATTATTACATTGTATTAATTGGTAACATTTTTAAAAAATACATTTCAGAAATAAACTTAGTTGGATGTGATGTATCATTTTTTAATGTATGGGCTTTGTAGTCTGGTCATGTTTGATTTATGATTTTTAATTATTTATTTAAAAAATATTGGTCTTTTTTTTGTGTAATTTTTATAAATTTATATTGTTATTAACAACAGCATCTCTCCATGCTTCACTACAATATTAACAACAAAATATAGTAATTCCTATGTTTGAAAAATTGAGGGAAATTGGTACATTATTTTAGAGGTAATCATTTGAAAATTTTTCAGTTCTCTTCAAGATTTCTGTTTTTTATTTAGTCAAGTACAGTCATTTATAGTTTAAACAAATCAATCCATTAGAGCAAGTTTTCAAATTAATTAGAAAGTATGTATATATATATATATAAACCCATAATTTTTAATCTCATTTTAATAATTTTATTCTCTTAGACCAAATTTTGAGTTTTAGACTACCTAAAATTTTTCCTATTCTATTTCCCCTACAAAAAACAAGCTCTTGTTTCCCAATTTTATACTTTGGGGTTTTCTAATTCTTTAGGTCCTTTATTACATTTTTTATTTATGTTTGTTTTGCACTTGTTTTCTAGTGTTCAATGTTTATTCATTTTCATATTTATATGTGATAACATATTCAAAGTTATGGATATTCATTTGAGTAAATTTTGGCAATATTCCACAAGTGATGACAAAAATATTCCTATTTTCATTCTTTTTAAAGAACTTCTAATTACATTTTTTGTTTCCTTTTTTAAGAGTTTCATAATAGATAAATTTTAAAACATGTTACGCTTGTTTTTTGTTTAAATATTTCATATTAATGTTTTCTTTTACTGCAATATAGTCAGAGAATGTGAGCTGTATGTTCTCTGTAGAATTTGAAGTTCTATTTGTTGTCTAAATCAATTTTGTTAGTATTCTGTTGTTGATATGATATATATTATTTTTTGTAGGTTAAAATCATTTCCATTATATTAATCCTAGTCTTTGTCATTCAGATTTTTAAAAATTCTATGTTTTCCTTTTGCTTGATTCCTGAATAATATGAAGTATGATTTAATATAAAACAAGACAATTTAAATTTGCATAGACCTAATACACATTCTTAAATAAAAAGTGGAATATTAACAAACCTGATTAGATCACAAGCAAAATCTGAAATTCTGTAGAGTGAAACACATAAAATTACTCATTTAAAAATAATCTTTTTGTTTTTAGCATTTTTTACTTAACTTTTATCTGATGTTAATATTGCAATCTTTGCTTTTCTTTTTGTATTTATGCAAAATTTTAAATCCTTTTATCTCAACCTAGCTATCTTGTATTATTTTAGGTAATTTCCTCTTAGCCTTATGAAAAGAGGTGCTTTTCTTTTATCTTTTTTGGCTCAATGTGAAAATCTTAATCTATCAATAATTTAACTCTTGATTTATATTGTCATAAACCATAAGTTTGGTCTTGAGATTGTGTCTTTTTCCATATTTCCTTTTCTTATTTTTCCTTGTTGTTTCCCTTTTCCCAATATTTTCTATATAAACTGTTTATTTTCTTCTAATCTAGTGACTCATACATACAATTTCTGCTCTTTATTCTTTTAATCGTTACATTTGAACACGTTAGAATTTGCCACTTCCACCTCAAACCCAGAACATGAAAGAAAATTAAATAAATAAATACATATTTGCATTTAAAAACAACAAAAATGGAAACTTTGTATTGACCCATTATGAGAGATTTCTCTGAAAAATGTAGGTTGATGAGAATTCACTGGGTTAACCAAGGTCAATCTCATTAGCTAAGGCCACTCCAATAGGTTACTGCCCCTACTCGAATATGCTCTCCAGTCCACTGGTGGTACGCAGAATAAAAAACAACACCTTCCCCCCAAAGATGCTCACGTCCTAATTCCCAGACCTGTGAATATGTTAGGTTACCCGGCAAAAGAGAATTGAGATAGCAGATAGATAGAATTAAGGATGCTAATTAGCAGGACTTAAAATAGGAAGACTATCCTGAATTACGTAGGTTTGCCCTTAAACATTGTTGGGAAGAGTAAGACAGAAGAGAAAACCAGAGGGATGGCAGCTGGAGCCTAAGCCCAGTGTTACTGTTTCAAGATAGAGACAGAGAGGGGGCCAAGTGCCAAGGAATGTGTGTGCCCTCTAGAAATGGGAAACAAGGCCAAGTGCCAAGGAATGTGTGTGCCCTCTAGAAACGGGAAACAAGGAAACAAATTCTCTCCCAAAGCCTTCAAAAGCAAGGCAGCCTTGCCAACACCTTGATTTTAGCCTAGAGAGACCTATTTCAGACTTCTGAAATATTGAACTGTGAGACAATATATTTCTGCTGTTTTAAGTCACTAAATTTGTGGTTATTTGTTACAGCAGCCATAGAAAACTAATATACCCGTGCACTAGAAAATCACAGATACAGATGAAATATAATCCCCAAAACATAAACAAACTCAGAGGGTAGTTGATCCATAAAAGAGAAAAAATACGAAGAAAGCAAGTGAATTGTTTTCCAAAGAAACAGAGTTAATAGAGGAGTCAGAAAATAACTTTAGAATAAGTATATTTTACATATGTAGAAAGATAAGGGAGAAAATAGGATTTCTAAGACAAAAACAAATCATTAGAAACAAAGGTTAGAAGTTTTTGATATGAAAAATATAATTATTTGTGTTAAAAAAACTAACATTTGTACACTGGTAAACAGTAAATTAGTAAGCTAAATGATTAAGGTGAAGAATTATGTCAAAATACTATACAAAGACATTAAAAATGGAATTACTAAGGGGCTGGCCTGGTGGCATAGTGGTTTAAGTTTGCATGCTCCGCTTTGGCGGCCCAGGATTTGCAGGTTCAGACCCCGGGCGCAGACCTACATACCACTTATCAAGCCATGCTGTTGCAGGCGTCCCATATATAACATAGAAGAATAGGGGCAAGGATGTTAGCCCAGGGCCAGTCTTCCTCAGCAAGAAGAGGAAGACTGGCAACAGATGTTAGCTCAGGGCCTATCTTCCTCACACACACACACACACACACACACACACACACACACACAAATGGAATCATTAAGCAGAATGGAGGAAAATATTTTCATCTACCAGTAGTTTCTAAAGAAAAATATAATAGTATATAGGAAAGGAAAAGTTTAATGAAATCTATTCTCAAGAGTAAAATGAGAACCTCTTTAAATAAAAAAAGCAAACGCTTGAGGATATATTCCTCCAAAAGGAAAAATGAATTCATAAGGGTAAAAGGAGGAAAAGAAATGATGAGCATAAAATTAAGGGAAATGATTGTTAAAACTTAGTAAGTATAAATTGGAAAAAGGAGAAGGGAGAACAGAAGAGGAGGAAGAGGAGAAGGAGAAGGGGAGGAAGAAATAAAGAAAAGAAATGTTTTTATTAATAATCTGAAAATAAAATTCAAAATGAGAGCTACAAATGAGTTGGGGCAAGGTGAGGGGGTCGGAGAGAGGGAGGGAGAGGTTAAGAGGAAGGAAAATAGTGATAAACTCTTGACTTTTTTGGAAAAATACATTTAAATATATGTGCTGAAAATTAAGCATAACAACCAAAAGAATAGAGAGAGCATAGAGAGCTATCAAAATGGGGACCCAACGAAATTCAGTCTAGTAGAAGACAGGGAAACATAGAGAATGCATGATAAATAAAACACCCAGGGAGATGATAGACATCAGGAATGGCTGATCACGATGACTGTGAATGAGCTAAATTCTCCTATTCCCAGACAGAGGGGATTGGATCAAATAAAAGAAACCAAACTATAATACCTAACTTTCTTTTGCTTTTCTCTTGTATTTCTATTGAAGAGTAAATGTGCACAAGTAGCCAAGAAAAAAGAATGATAAAAAAGAACAAAATTAAGGTATTTTCCAACCACACATTTAGATAGAATATAAAGCTACAATAATGAATATTTCTTAAATATCCACATATAAGTATCTTTTAATTTTGATTATAAGATAATCTGTCTTTGGCTAAAACTTTTGGCATGAGAACAAGTTTGAAACAAATGGATCTTAAATACTAGATATGTACACACTCATTCTCTAACACACCTCCGAGTGATAACAATATGATAATATCATACAACTCAAGCAATAATTTGTCTTTATAACATTGGGTGAATCATGTGGGAGTAACATAGTGCTGGCAAGAAGTGAGAGTAGTGCATAAGAATAATAATATCGCTAATTACGTTGCTGTAATAAAGACATAGTAAAAATGCTACTGCTCTTCTGTAGCATAGCTTGTCCTTAAAGCTTTGTAAACGGAGAGATTACAGCTCTTAAGTAGTAGCCTTGTGTATGGCATTATGATGCAGAGCTAGTCTGCCGAATACTGGCCCAAGTGGAAAGAAACATGTGAAATTACTCTTAGATCCATTGCTGTATTTTTCCAATATAGAAGCACTGTTTCCTAATTTTTATTCATATTAATATCAGAGAACACATATATAAAGAAATTAGATAATTTTATTTCAATATTACTCCCAATTTTTTACCTTTTTTACTAATAAGCCCAAAGTGTGAAAAAACTGTCTCATAAAATATCTTAAAATATCAAGACACTGGGGCCGGCCTGGTGGCGCAAGCGGTTGAGTGCGCGCGCTCCGCTGCGGCGGCCCGGGGTTCGCTGGTTCGGATCCCGGGCGCGCACCGAAGTACTGCTTGGTAGGCCATGCTGTGGCGGCGTCCCATATAAAGTGGAGGAAGATGGGCACCGATGTTGGCCCGGGGCCGTCTTCCTCAGCAAAAAAAGAGGAGGATTGGCGGATGTTAGCTCAGGGCTGATCTCCTCACAAAAAAAAAAAAAAAAAAAAAAAAAAAAAAAAATATCAAGACACTAAATAGGAGCCCTTCAAAAATATCGAAACAGTTTTAACCTGGAAACTGCTTTGGGAAATCTTTAAATGTTCCTATATATTGCCGGCAGTCTGCAAAAGCTTCTTGATGCATTTTTAATGAACCATATTTATTATCAAATACAGGATTTCTTATTCTATCAGCAGGGTGGTTGGGTTGGCAATAACAAAAAACAAGTTTCCTAAAATGATATATAGACTTCCATATTTCAGTGTTAGAACTTCAGAAGTCACAGAATATTGGATGCACAGTACTTCTGCCTTATAGAAGCATTGGGATGGACACATTGTGACTTTTCTATCCACTTAACAAATATACTGGCTTCCTCATCTCTTTTGAATTTTTGAGAACAACTTTTATAAATCTAGATGCAATGAAATTCTTATATGTTCGAGGATACTATGTGAATGAAAACCAAAACCATCTGCCACTAATTCATTACTCCGCACAAGTTCAGTTTTCCTGATTCTGAGGTAGTGATGGGAGAGATTATGACAAATCTTTCATTGGACAATAAAAAGACACAGTGATGAGGTTATTTTTAGGCACTTATACTAGACTCCTTTTTTTGTAATATTTTATTTAGTAAAATCCTTTTTAAAGCAAGGCATTCTATTCTCCCCCCAAATCTACATTTACCCCCATCCTCACCCCCAAAGAAAAGCCATCTCACACTTTTTCTCCAGAGAGTAACTGCAAAGGGTTAAACAAAATCCACTCTGACAATAGTAGAAACAGTTCTCTCTCCGTGTGTGTTGGTTCACTGCTCCACAGGGCATAGCAGATGTTGTGTCTGGTAGTAAGAAGGGCCCAGGAGGTGTGGGCTGTCAATCACTTGGATTTTTTTTTTTCTCCTAACTACAGGCTATGCTATGGATCTGAAGCCTAACTAAAACAATCTGCCTCAGCTGGGGGGTGTGAGGTATCAATAACCCTTGGCAGAGGTGTCAAGAGCCTTGCTGGAACTGAACTACCCTGCTGACCAGATGCTTAGCAAGTTAACAAGATAGCACTGAGCCTGCACCACTTTTCCAACACAACAATTAACACAACTGGAAAATCACTGCACTGATATTCTGAAAAAGAATCTCACCACAGTTGCCTTTTATGGAACAGAGGCAAATAAATACCAGACTACTTTGGGAGCGGGAGTATTTTGAAGTTTCAAGCTGAGCAGGTGCTTTGGCTAAATAAATGAGAGAAACTGAAGAATAGAATTATTATCAAAAGTATTTTCTCCGTGCATTCATATATATAGTTTGTGAGTACACTAAAACTATATACAATTTCACCTTGATAAATAATGATGTTTTGTCTTTGGATATAATGGAGTCTAACACATTTCCTCAAAAAGAGATCAAGACTAAAACTGGTTTAAGAAAGAACCTAAATAGGCAAAGTTTGCTAAAGTGAATAATATTAGTCAGCACCTATTATAAGAGCATATTCAGAACTTAGTAAACACTTAGATATCTATAAAACTTGAAGAGAATAAAGCAATCAAATTGCTTGATGAAAATAAAACTATCCCCTTTAAAAGACTATATACCAAGTTGGTGTATTTCCTGACCTGAATATATTTTAGGTTTGTTTTTTTTAAGTTGTATTACCTTAGGGTTATTCCCTATCCTTTCATTCATAATTCCATTAGAAAGCAAATATATAATTTTTTTCTGGAAAATAGATTATATACCATTTCTAGAAAAATACATAGTATGCAGGAAAACATGAATATTAGCTTTAAACAGTTTAATGTTGTTTGTCTTTGCTTTGAAATTCAATAATGCCATCAGCCTGCAAGACCTCTTAGAACCGAGCATTTCACACAGTGAAAGCTGCTTTCTGTGACAAAAGCACGGCAGCTGTGGCTCCCGCAGATACTCTTAAAGGCAGATATAATAAAACACTGGGAGGGAGTGGGTCGACACAGGAGCATGAAATGGACGAGATGAAGCCCCTTTGTCACAGCCAAACAGGCTATAAAGTTACTATAGTAACATACAGTATTAAACTCCAGGTGGATTGACTTAATCTTCCTCAAACAAAAAATAAAGGTTAACAAAAACCAAACCAATAATGATTACAATCACTCTACCCAAATATTTTTCAAGGAGTTGTTATTTTGGGTTTAGCCTGGATAGATGAAGAACAAGATACACTGGCTCATGTTCTGATTTGAAGGGACGATCTCAGAAGCTCAGGGTGTGGGGGAGGAAATGCATTTTAAAATATTTTGAATAAATCCAGTGAGTGGAGTAGCAAGAAAATCAAAGTGACAACGAAAGAGTGGTTAAACTATGTGGATTCTCAAGCTCAGTTTTTTCTGTGTTCATCACATTTTTGTCAAATGGTGAGATTTTTTTGTAGTAATATCTCTGGTACCAAATTCATTGACAATTCAGCAGCCTTTTCTTAGGTTGAAGAGTTTCGGCCGCCATCTGTTTTAGTCTGTGTTCTCAGAAAGAAAATAATGACTTGAGATATAAGGTGCAGTAACTGAAATAAGAGCTAGGGAACTAGTTTGTGGAACATGAGACCCAAAAAAAGGGGGAAAAAAAAGATGAGGAAATGAAAAGTCACAAATTGAACTCTAATTTTTAAATTTCATAAAGAAAGTAAATCTAAGTGTTTAAGATATACAATAACCTCTCAGGGTAGATGTCATCCTGCTTATTCCTTCTTGCAGGTAGAGTACTTACTGTGATTATTTTGCTGTGATCATCAGCCATTTCATCTATAAACTACTCCTATAGGTTAAACTTCACAAACTTTTCATTCTACCCAAACTATCACACACACACACACACATACACACACACGCACACACCTTATTCTGTTTTGCTTTCATAAATATCCATTTTTTGTAGCTCTATTTTCAAATGTTCAATTTTGTGTTTTTAATTTAGATGAAAGCTTGCAGTGATAAATAAATCTTAACATTCAGATATTTGCATTTTGGATTAATCCAATGACCACTGAAATTGCTCCTTTTGAATACTGCTTAAATGATCTGAAAGAGTTAAGAGACTTTCTCTGAACCTTAATTTATGCCATGGAGTTAGGCACCAGGGCAAGCTGGGCTCAATACGAATATTTTGAGTAGGATTTAGCTAACAGTGTGAGACATACCTTTAATGGATTTAGTTTGGGTAAACAACCTTTGTCTAGACAGCCCAAATGTCACAGGTATTGGTGTTCATTTTAAGTGGTAACGTCTATGCAAATAATTGCAAAGTTGCATTTTGTTCTTTGTACTGATATTTTATGAATTAAGGTTCTCCACTGTATCAAAAGCTGAATGTTTACTCACGTGGTGGTTTTAGTCAGAGACCTTTCTTACCATCACTCTTATTTGACAACATGGGAACAATTAGGTTTTAGATTGCACTCAGATTTATAATGCGATTGCTGAGGGCTGCTTAGGATTCCTAGTGGTATTAAGAAACCTAGAAAAGAGCTGTGGAAAGGAAGAGCTGATGGATAGCAGACTTTTGGGGAAAGCAAAGAGCAGAATTAGAGTTAAGAGACAGAGAAATAAAGTCATAGTAGAAAGGAGTAAAGACACTGATTTATTATAAGTAAATATATTCATTCATTAAATTTCTTAAATATATCCATTATGTATGGATTTTCACAGCTGAATTAAGTTTATTCAACTTCCTTGTAATTTATAACTAAAGATTTTTATATTAAATATGCTTTCTTTTACTAATTAATTTAAAAATCATATGGCCTTTACTAGTTATGCCTAGATTTATCCATAAAGTTTTTACTGTTTACCTTATTATACTGTTGATGAATCATAAGAATGGAGGAGAAAAACCAGTCCTTGACATGTGGAGGCATTCAAACTAACATGTAGATTCTAATGTTAGAATTACAAATATAATTCACATCTGCCTAGAGGTCTAATATTTTGAGCATTGCACAAATCTGTCCACAGGAATAGCTTAATGCACCTTCAAATCTGGCACATTTTATAATAGGTGCTTCGTGTTTATTTTGAGTTTATCATAGATTCTAAAATTCTAGGAAAGAAATAAGAATATAATTAATTTATTCATTACTTATAAAATAGTAAATTCATTATTTTATATAGGTTGAAAGAACAATCTCAAATCGTTAACAGTAAATTCTGACAAATAAATTCTGTGATATGATAGAAGTTATAAAAATAAGAGTAAGATTGTCTCTTTTCAGGCATATAATTTCATTCTTAGGAGAAATGCACTTTTAGTACTGGATAAAGTTTTTGCTTGTACTATATAAAAACATTCAATTATTTATGCATGCAACGTTGTATTCTTTATTATTTTAATTTGTTAAAAACAATGTGTCATCTGAGGTTGCAATTTATTGTACTGGTTGATAACATCAGAGCCCCCTTCCCCAAAATAAAACAAAATACAAGAGATATGGCGTGCAGAGCGACTACCATTGCATTAAATGTTGTCTTAGATGAGAATGAGTCACTGATATCCTCTTTGTATACTGCATAATCTATTTCTTTTTTCATTTTTTCTCCCTCCAGTATGCAGTCCACATTTTACCAGAAGGGCTGGGGGTTCAAACCGGTAATTAAAAACCTGGGGCTCTAATAACTTTGACAAATATGGTGAATCTGCTCCATTGTATAAGTTGTTCACAGAGAAGGAAAAAATTAATGGATTTTTAAAAGATAAACTAGTGTAATTCATGCAAATTCACATAATGAGTAATAGTTCATACAGAATATTTCTGCCATCTTCATTCAAAGAAGCAAACAAGAAAAGGAGGGTTACAAGCCATGTTTTTAGTGCTATAAGCTGGAAAGTGTGTCAGACTCATAAAATTGCTGTAATTTTCACCTCAGGCATCCCAAAGCACTCGGTAAACCATCAAGGATGAAATCCACAACAATTTGTAAGCTCTAGCACCCTTCTCACAAGCCCCGCAGGATGCCTCAAATTCCACCAGATTGTACTGGCATCCTCAACAACTTGGCTCTGACTTCATGGATCATTCCACCAGAATCACAGAACCACCCTCATCTGATTCCCCATTGGGACAGGAAAGAAGAATCAGAAACAAATGACAAAAGCCATTAAGACAATTTATATACAGAACAAGGGTTTTAATGACCCTATATATTCCACCCCAAAAGAATGATGTGATCTGGAGCTTCTAGACTGCTAATGAGCAAAGATCATCTTTACCTGGGCACATCTATGCCTTGTATGATGGATATCTTATGAATATGCAGCAAAGAGTGGTTGAATAAGCTTTATTTCTGTACTAATAACATTTAGTAACGCTAGTAATAATCACTTAGCTTTTCTTTTTCAAGAAACATAAGCCCCTCCAAGGGCTGCTGGTACTCTCCAACTACATCCACCTTAGAAAGCAAATCCAGGAAGTTCATAATGATGGAAGTTGTAACTATCCTTATGTTGGTTTTCTTCCTTATTCCCCAAAATAGAAACGGGGTTTACAATGACTTCTGCATAAATATTAAGTCAAATTCACTCAGTGAACAAGTTGCTTCCTAGATACTTCTAAAAGCTGTATTAACATTTGTTTTAATGCAGTCAATGAAGGATACTCTAGTGTCTAAAACTTTTTCATGAAATTTAACTAATTTGTTAATGACTTTGCCGAACTGTTTCGTTTTTCAATCTTCTCTCAAAATGTGAAGATTTTAAAATAAGTATCAGCCATCTTAACAACCGTCACATTCAGAGGGGAACACCAAGTGAATAAACACTCTTTGAGTAATAGAGCCTCTACTTCAGAGTTTGTTTTTCAAGTGATGGTGAGTAAATATTAATGATATAAAAATTCTCCCAAAATACATAAAAATAGTAGGATAATAATTTCTGAATGAAATATGAAGCCCAAGTGCTTAGCCATGTTTGCACTATATCAAATCAATTGTCCTCAATATTACATATAATTTATAGTATATTAATAGTTTATTAGAATGTGAGCTCTACGGGGACAGGGCCTGTGTCTGTTTGGTTCATTCCTTCGTCTTCAGTGATTGAAATAGTGTCTGGCCCATAATATATATTCAGTGTTTATTGAACAAATAAACAAATGATGCAATTACTGAATTTGACATAGTTTTCTACAGCTGCCTAAATATACAGAAACAAATAGAACATTTTATCACACATTTCAATACAGTTAAATAAATTGAAATCCACTTTAGAAAACAAGTTTAAATGCTTTGTCCTCCTTAAGGAGTGTAGAATTCATAGTAAGTGTACACAAAGTTTCTAATTTTCCCTATTTGTTTATAAATTAATGTTCTCTCTTTGAATATATGTCACAAGGTTAGTATCAAAGGAAGGAAGGAAAAAAAAAATTTACATGCAAAAGCGAACGTTTACAAGGGAGTCTTCCAAAAAACTGGCTCCTTGAACACAGTTTGAAGCAGATGTGAAAAGGGAAACCAACACCCAAATGCAAGGTTTCCAAGGTGGAAGAAAAACAGTTGTTTATTCAAATAATTATCTCATTTTGTTTTCTTTTTTTGGTGAGGAGGATTATCCCTAAACTAACATATGTTGCCAATCCTCCTCTTTATGCTGAGGAAGATTGGCCCTGGGCTAACAGCCCTGCCCATCTTTCTCTATTATATGTGGGATGCCTGCCACAGCATGACTTGATAAGCGGTGCATAGGTCGGAGCCCGTGATAGGAAACTGCAAACCCAGGGCTGCTGAAGCGGAGCGCGGGAACTTAAGCGCTGTGCCACCGGGCTGGCCCCCAATAATTATCTTATCTTCAAGGGTCTTCACCTCTCTGTAGAAGTCAGTACTGAAAATTCAGGATACACTTTGCTTGCTAGGAAGTTGGCCACTTTTGGGAAATGACTAAAGTCTCCATTGATTTGGAGGACTTTTTGGATAGACAGGGGTTCCTATTTTGTTTTTTTTAGTTTACCCCCAAATGCAAAGGTGTGTGTTTGTTTGTATGCTTCGTTTTTATTTCTGACTGAGCTAGGATATGCTTAGTCATAATGCAGGCAGAGCAAAATGTCAGTTTTGCTTTTTCACTGGAGTTTTGTGACCAGAAAATAAATTATTCAAAATATATTTATTGCAGGCCCCATGTAAGTCTATCTAGTTTGTGTGTTTGCAATGCTCTGGATGTTTAAGTCAGTCTGCCTCGGGCCGGCTGCTTTGGGCCAAGAGAAATAAACTGGGGACGCTCGAGTTTTGTTCCCCAGAAGTCACCTAGGACTCATCACAGTGCACTGGAAATTCTGAGTCCACCCTGCCTGCCCCTTCTCGTATATTACTATACATTATTTTATTATATTATATTCTTTCTATTATAAAGTGAATAGAAATGAATAAGGACTATAATAACTATGAATTAATGTATCAATTTTTAGTTAAAATTTCTATTGAAATAATCAATTCGATATTACATTTTATTTGGTTTATCAAGAAAAGGATTTAAGAAGTGCGTGCCCTAGTTCAAGGCTCATATCACCTGCTCAACAAATATTTGTTGAAAGAACAAAATTTTTTAGAATGCTTATAATAGAAACTTATTATAGTAGAAACTTCTAGAAGATAGGGTCATTTCAAGGAATTTAACAAGAATACTTAGTCAAGGACATTCCTCTGCATAGTTCACCATTCAAGACATTGACTGGCAAGATGTTCTGGAGTAAAGAAACCCTACTAATCTGATACTAGGAATTTTCGTTGAGGTCGTAATGGCAAACCTTCAGAAAGAGCTGGCAAACTAAACAAAGGAAGAAACATGCATGGCAGAGCATCTTAATGCCCAAAGGAAATTGTGTGACAGCCCTGGATTTCACCTGCATAGAGACATTGGAAAATAGAAATTTTGTGGAACATTTCATGTAAAATATAACTAAAATTGCCTTGTTTGCTTTGTCATCAATTTATTTGTAACAAACAATTCTTTATGCAGCAGAAAGTGAGTGAGTGGTAAGCAGATGTCTATAGGAATACAGCCTTGGGATGATTAAGTTAAAAAAAAAATCAAATACTATATCAACCAATGAATTTATCAAAATCTTTGTTTCTGAGCTTTTACATTTCAAAAACTATCAATTGTTTGGACAAAGTTGGCTGAAAGGCAAATAAGACCACTAAGGGGAACTGTACCTTAATGCATGTGGAAGGGAAAATTCCTGTTTGCATGAAGAGAACCAGTGGCCAAGCCTTTCAAATAGGCCAGAGTACCTGGGTCATAAAGGTCAGCAGTCTCATTGTCATACAAAGAGTGATAATGGAAATTTGTGGAGGCACTTTTTGGCTGTCACTATGATTGGAGGCCCTTTTGGCATTATATTGAGTAGAGGCTAGGGATGCTAGATATCCTGCAAATATAGCTCTGAATCCCACACAATTTTTTAATGTTTTGCCAAGATACTTATATAGATGTGAATGGCACCTAGAACCTAAATCAATTTTGTAAATAAATTCAAACTATTATTTCTATAGTTTTAACATAATAGGAACTTTTCAGAAATTCAGCTATTATATAAAATGATGGAAGTATGCCCTTTATTTATTCCAGACTGATAAAAGTTATTTACCATGTAGCAACATATTTCATACCTAGGGCAATGTCGCTCATGCTTGCATTGCTACTGCAACACACCTGAATGAGTGTCCCTTTGGTAACTGTTGCTTTCCACCCACAGGAGCAGGCATATGACCACAAACCACTGATATAGTCTTACAGAGATGTAACTTAAAGTAATGCAGAGAGACGGACTGACTCTCGGCATAGCTGAAATGATGCATTATCATATACTTCTTAATCTACATTTTAGTGTAGACATAGCAATGGAAGAACATGCTCCCAGAACACAGCATAGTGTAATTCCTGGTGCTCTAATGGTTTCACCAAAAAGACTGGCTCTCTTCTGGCTTTTTGCTGCTGTGGCCCTCCAGCGGGTCTCTTTTCTGTCTACTATTCTGGGGCAGAGTTGAGATTCATGTTCCTGCTTTCATTGCCTGTCAACTTTCCTCCTCGAGCAACATACATAAGCTACTCTCACTGCTTCTTATCCAAGTGCAGGAAATACTTGAACTGAAGACTACAATAGTGGCCAACTGGGTCCTCAGTAGAACCTTCCTGAGTGTACGTTGCCTAAGTTTGCATATGTTCACAAGAAAAACTATGCTGGTCAAAACATCAACTACCATAACACGGAATGCAGTTAAAATTGAGGATTTTAAAAAACATGTTTCTAGTCTTTCATTTTATTGTCTGCTTCGTGCAATATAACAATGCACGTAAATTACTGAGCACAGGACCTAGTACAAAGTAAAAGCTTTGTCAATTGTTGTTATTATTATTATGAACTATCTCTTGTTGCTCTTCTAGATATTCAAGATAAAAGTACCTTACAACTTGATGCCAGGAAAGAATCATCTTTTAGTTCTTGCAAGTCTCATAGGGAAATGAAAGCTGGTTTAGAAGGAAAGTGATAATAAAGTAGGGATCAAAACTACACAGACGTTTTAGGTAGTATTAGCTTCTTTAATTCTCAAGATAAACTCTTTAATTCTCTCCTCTGTAAATAAAAAGACAAAGTAAGTTTTCAAAGCACTCATACTTGTTTCTGAATTGTCTTAGATGTATGGACTAAATGATAATTAAAGAAGTGTAAGAAACAATCTAGAAGAAATGCAGACTATAATGTGATGGGTTTTTGTCCTAGAGTAAGGCTTTGGTTCTAGTTTTGATTTTTGTCTTAATTTACAGTGTGATTCAGAGACTTGGCCAATAAATTTTCTTTTCTTTTTGCAATAGTTAGGCTTATTGGTGAAAAATGGCCCTGAATAACATATGTCAGCATCAGCGATGGGATAAGTTACAGTTCTCTTTTACACTAATGTAACACAGAACACATTATACAATTATGACCACTTGTTAATGAAATCAGTGTGCACAATACAGACTTTTCTCTATCAAAACATCTTTGGTGGCACTTTTAGAGGCCTTTAAACTTAACCTATATCTGATTTATTGTCAGATTTATGGGAAATAATTGAAGTGATTTCAAAATGTTCCCAATCAAAATTTTTTCTGGATAAGAGTATGAATTTTCAGGAACTGCCTACGGCCACTTGTGGCCCAGTGTGGTGCACAGGGGCTTTGGGAGACTCAGAATTTTGGAAGTCTACCTTTTCAAGGAAGCTGACATCACCCAAGTATAAACAGATCATTGACGCCTTGACCACAAGCTATTGCTACAATGCAAAGCTATGAGATTTTTGAAAGAGAGTTGGAGAAAGCACAATGAAAAAATAAGCAAAATTTCCCACATCATGCTGAGAATCTGACAAATGGATTCAATGATTCTCAAGGTCTTTGCAGGCTCCCAAACTGTAATTGTGTTTTTGAATTCTTGAAATTCTAGAATTCTTGGAAGTTTCATATGTTGCAAAATGGCATTGTTAATATGCTTTTACAAGAAGACTGGTTAATGTTGGGTGATATACACATGAAAAAATAACTTTTTCACATAAGTACATTCCCCAAAGGGTAAAAATATTTCAAAAGGAAATTTACTTATCAATTCAAGCATATACACTGCATTTGAGAAAAAAAATTTTCCCCATAAACAAAGTCAAAAGTATAATTGGGATTATTTCCTCATAATAAATTTTTGACCAATAATAGTATTTGAATGGTATGCTGTATTTTCTTCCTCACTTGTAGCAAGATTAAATTCAAATTTCAATTCATTTCTTGTCAAATCCAGTTCCTATTTGTAAGAGTTAAGAGCACCTCTATCATGCACTTTTAACATTTAGGATGTCCTTAAAATACGAATTATGCACATTTGCCATCGGATTAACATTAATTTTTTAATTGGCATTCACTCACTATACCTCTTATGAGATCACTCTGTTATGTAAAGGATATGTGCCAAATTTTCTGTAGTTTCTGATCATTTAAAAATGTATAATGTAAAGATACTAAATGGTCTTTATGGCCAACATACAGATTAACAGTTCATTTAATAACAACAATAACTTAAAATCTTGATATACTTTATAACTTACAAATCACTTTTATATTTATATCATTTTTAAAATTTATCTTAAAAAATGAATTTTTCCTCAAATTAATAAGATTCTTATGTCAAGAAAACTGCCAATTTTCTGAATCCAATTCAGGATTTTTTCTCAAATGTATTAAATTATTTAGAACAAGTCAATTTTAAATTAAATAGAAAACCCTGCAGAATGAATCACAGGTTCTTCACTTCTATATATTAAACTTTTGTCCTTTTTGAAGACTTCTTCCACCATTAAAAATATGTCTTCCTGGAGGGTATTACGTTAAGTCAAATAAGCCGGAAAGAGAAAAACAAACACTGTATGATCTCACTCATATGTGGAACATAAACCAACACATGGACAGAAAGAACGGTATTGTGTTTACCAGGGGCAATGGGGGTGGGGGGGGCACAAGGGGTGAAGGGAGACATGTACATGGTGATTGACAAACAAAAATGTACAACCAAAATTTCACAATGTTATAAACTATTAAGACATCAATTAAAAAAATATGTCTTGGGGCCGGCCCGGTGGCGCAAGCGGTTAAGTGCGCGCGCTCCGCTGCGGCGGCCCGGGGTTCGCTGGTTCGGATCCCGGGCGCGCACCGACGCACTGCTTGGTAAGCCATGCTGTGGTGGCGTCCCATATAAAGTGGAGGAAGATAGGCACACATGTTAGCCCAGGGCCGTCTTCCTCAGCAAAAAAAAGAGGAGGATTGGCGGATGTTAGCTCAGGGCTGATCTCCTCACAAAAAAAAAAAAAAAAAAAAAAAAAAAAAAATATGTCTTATGTGGAATCTCTTATGGTATCTGGGCAGAAGAAGATTTTGTAAGACTGTTTACCAGATTAATTATGTTTGCAAAAAAGATAGATAAAATAAAAATGAGCCTGGTCACTACTAGCTTAAGATTTTTCTTTTCAGTTTTGCATAATGTGTGCAGATCAAAAAGAAAATCACAACAAATTCACTTCAGAAATACACTCAGCATGAATTGATTGTTAGTAGATCATGTTTAATCCATAACATTTAACAACAAAAATGCTGTGCAGTATTTTGTTGGTTACACCAAAGCAGGCGTTTTGAGAAATCACTGGATTTTTCATGTCTCTAATACCTGCCCTATTTGGGGGAAGGAGAAAACAAGAAAGGAAATATTTCTAGAAAAGCCACTTTGGTAATATCTGAGACAACACTATTCTTATTTCAGTGGGATTTTATCTTATTCTTGTAGGCTTAACATCTCACTGCATGAACAAAGAAAATATCATGTGAAAAGGGCTTCAGGCTAGCTACTTCCAAAAGGATTCAACCTTGCGAGTGCTATCAATATCATCCATACACCCACACGGTTAGCACTTTTGAATACATTTACTGAAAACCATTAATAAAGCAACAATCTTAGGCTGGTTCTTAACCATGTGTCACAGCGAAATAAGTTCATGTAAATCTGTGAACTGCACGACAATGATCAAATTAACAGTCATTTCAAGAAAAAATGCCCCTCAGGCTGAAAAATAATTAGTAGTCTCTCACTATCTTTTCCTCCTAATAAAAATCACGATATTATTGTTGACTGTGCTAATAAAACACCTCCCGTGACCCTGATGTAGCTTGATGTAAAATGTAAGGACTGTTCTATTGTGCAGTCTCACACATGTTTTATTGAACATTTCCATTTGGCTCTTCATCTGGGAACACAGAGGGCCCACAGAAGCTGAACAACTTTTGTCACAGTGTAATGCAACTCTCACTGTTTATTGCTGCAGTTAATAAAACGCTCACTTTGAAATTCATTATCTTTGAAATTTAACTTTTAACTGCATAAGCTGAATATTCAGAACTTGGGATATGAGCAGGAACAGGAGGAAGAGACAGAGAAAGCAAACAGGGAAAATCTACTTAGTGCACAGAGCAGCCCAAGGTTGGCACATATGTGGCCATAAATGTCAAGTCTGGGATTTTGATTTTTAGAAAAGCATTATATCGAGGAAGTCATAATGATCACAAGGCGTTCAACATATTTTCCTTTTGGTTATTTATATCCACTCCAGAACTATTTCTTGAATTTGCTCTTGTTAGTGCTGTTGAGTTGATTCCAACTCCTAGCAACCCTGTGTACAGAAGAGCAAAACCTTGCCAGGTCTTTTTGCTCTACCCTTTCACCTTCTGGTGCTATATCAGACAATGTCATTGCTGCTATTCATAGGGTTTCCATGGCCAATTATTTTGGAAGTGGGTGGCTAGGTCCTTCTTCCTAGTCTTTCTAGTCCAGAAGCTCCACTGAAAGCTGTCCACCATGGGTGACCCTGTTGGTATTTGAAATATCGGTGGCATAGCTTTCAGCATCACAGCAACATGCAGCCGCCACAGTATGACGACAGATGTGTGGTGTGGCTCCCTGACTGGGAAACAAACCTGAGCTGTGGCGGTGAGAGCATTGAATCTTAACCACAAGACCACCAGGGCTGGCTACTTCTTGAATGCTTTTGTACAAAACAGTATTGTAGGTTTATGAGAGACAGAAAGAAGTAAATATATAATCCCTGTCCTCAAAGAGCTTACCAAAGATATGACAAACTGGGTTTTTGTACTGAAGTGGATGATGAGCTAATATTGGTTATTGATGTTCCAATATACAAATTGAAGATGAAATGCCAGTTATCTTTAAAAAACAAAACAAAACACAGAAACTTGACAAAGTCAGTAAACTACTGAATCACGTGAATCAAAACATTGAACAGCATCTTTTACAAAAGCAAAGGAAGTTTTGTTTTGCTAAATTTTTATAGAAGGAACGTCTCAGCATTCCTCTAAACTCCCTTTTCTCAGAGTGTGCTCCATGAAATACTATGTTAAAAAATGTTTTGAAGGTCCAATAAGCCCGGAAATACTCAGTTAAGCCAAGTTAAATATCTTTAAGACTTTAATATGATCACAAGCATTGTGTATCTCCAGGACAGAATGCTCCTCTCACAGAGCATCTCAAGGGCCTATAGTTCCATGGAACAAAGCTTGGGTAAAGCCACATCTGATGGTGGGTGAGGACAAGTGCCGACTCTCCGGTCTGCAAACTGTGTTCTGGAAGTCTGGATTTTTAACACTTTCTCCCGGTGATGTCAATGTAATTGCCTGGCATCAGACCTTGGACTGATATTTGAGAGTCTCTGATAGCGAAGCAAGGTTCACAAACATTAGTTACAATGTGATAGTAGATGTTAAAACATTGTTTCAGAAAGCCTTTCAATGGGCAGAAGAAAGGGAACGCTTTTCATAAACAGCCTCTGTTGGAAGAGGGAAAATTTTTCATTACTTGGGCTCTGCTCTCCTTTACATTGTAAAAATGTTAACGCTTTGGAGACGAGGAAGGAATTCCTGAATGTCAGTCAGTGTTAAGGGATCAGGCTGGTTATACTTAGCACGATTATCATCTCCACTGCTCACTGCTTCTTTCAGCCTGGGATGCACGCCACTGGGCCTTTTTTGTACAAAACAAAATCGCCTTCTATCTCTCTTTCTCTCCCAGGCTCTAAGTAGCCAAGTACTCATTGAAGAGAAACGAGGGGAGGTGTGTCATTGCTTTAGATGTAACTAGCTGCTGGGTGTCCAAATACTAAGTCTTCCACTCCATGTCTCTTCAACTCTATAAGATACACAGGCTGTGTTTTTGTTTTTGTTTTTTTCCCGAGGAAGATTCCCCCTGAGCCAACATCTGTGCCAGTCTTCCTCTATTTTGTATGTGGGTGACCACCACAGCATGGCTGATGAGTGGTGTAGGTCTGCACCCAGGATCCGAATCCGTGTACCCGAGCCGCTGAAGCGGAGCGTGCTGAACCTAACCACTAGGCCATGGGGCCAGCCCCTACACACAGGCTGTTTTAATAAACTATTGCCACTCTTTGAGTTTTGCAACTTAAGGTCCAGCAGGGAACAAGCCCACGATGATGATAAAGAAAAGCAGATGGAACTGTCAAAGAAGACCAAAGGCAAGAAGCAAAGGGAAAAAGTTGTATTTTCTCAAAAAGTCAAGTCGATAAATTAACTTGTTTTCACCTACCTCTCCCTCAAAGGGTGTGACTTGTGTGACCAGTGTTGTCCACGGCGCATAAGATGGTATTGACACTTATTTTTCTAAAAGATCAAGAGGAATGCCACTACTATTAGGATACTTTTATAGAGGAATTGTGGCGGAAATAGGTGTCATTGTCCTAATAGCAAGTCAGGGTTTCTCACACTATATTTACAAACACTGACAAAACCATAACCTCTGTTCAGGGAAATTTTGTACTTAGGAATCAGCATAATTTAGAGTTAAAGATAAATCATCACAGTTCAAAATCTGCTATCCCACCTCAGTTCTTGAAATGATTTATAGTGGTTTATTAAAGATGCACATTGTCAACCTCAGTTTCTTCATTTGTAAAAATGGTTTTTGGTAATGAAAATTTCTAAATCAACATACACTGGGGAACTAAAGTTTCTGTTTATAAAAGTTCTTCAGTGTGTATAACAAAAATTATGGTTCATGGTAGCCAAGTGATGGATGGATGAATGAATGAAGATAGCTGATATACACAAATTTCTCCTTCATTATTCAAGTTCTAGCTGTGAATATTATCTTGATTTGCCACTGTGATGTAAAAAGTTTAAATTGTGTTAATATGTACCTTTGTTGTTGTTCTATTAGTCTGTCTATATAACAAATCATCCCCAGTCTTAGTGCCTTAAAGCAGCACTTTTTTTGTGTGTGTGTGTGAGGAAGCTCAGCCCTGAGCTAACACCCATGCCAATCCTCCTCTTTTTGCTGAGGAAGACCGGCCCTGAGCTAACATCTATTGCCAATCCTCCTCCTTTTTTTTTCCTTTTTTCTCCTCAAAGCCCCAGCAGATAGTTGTATGTCATAGTTGCACATCCTTCTAGTTGCTGTATGTGGGATGCCACCTCAACAAGGTCGGAGAAGTGGTACGTCGGTGCGTGTGTGGGATCTAAAGCCCGGGTCGCCAGCAGCAGAGTGTGCGCACTTAACCACTAAGCCATGAGGCCGGCCCCAAAGCAACACTTTTTATGATCATTTCTCACATTTTTGTGGATCAAATGGACTCCGCTGGGTGATTTTCACTTGAGGTTTCTCATGGGGTTGCAAACAAATGGTGGCTGGTGCTGGTGTCATCTGAAGGACATGCAAAATGGTGGTCAGTTCATGCTGGATGTCACATGGGAGCTCAGCTACAGCTGTTGACCAGAGCATCTGCATGTGGCATCTCCATGTAGCTCTCTCATATAGCTTCTGCCAGGTTCTCAGGGAAAGCATGAGTGCAAGTAGACTAAGCAATCCAGCAGAAACTACAAAGCTTCTTATGACCTAGTTTGAAAATCGAACGACATCACTTTGCTGCATTCTATTGGGAAAGGCAAGTCACTAAATCCAGGCAAGATTCAAGAAAAGGGAAACTAGACTCCATCATTTGATGTGGGAAGCAGTATATACATGCAGGGAGGGAAGGAATTGATGGTATTTAGCTTTGATTATCACAGCTTTTTTGGTGGATCTTCTCCCTTGAAAGATAGAAACATGTCTCAAAGTTAGAGTGAGATATTTCAGTGAAATCACTTCTGCCTTCTGATATAAAGAGGCCCCACGCCATTCCAACTCTTTCCAGGTTTATCTGTTCTTAAAGCAGAGGAAAAGTAGCAAAACCCATAAGTGGGACTTATCTCATTTCAATCAAGTATAAACATTGCTAATGATTTTATTCCTTGCCATAGATGTGGCAAATATGGCGAATATTTAATAAACTATGAAGCACCAAGAAAATATAGTTACTCTTGCTTCACCTAGAATAACATACCGTTAAACCAAGTGGATGAGGAATCATATTTCTTATTTCATTTACATTTCCATAGAGCAAACATTAATAATCTTATTTTGCAGATGAGGCTCAAACAGTTAAGTGACTTTTTTTTTTTTTTTTTGCCTTAAATTGTACAATTAATGAGCAGTAAAACCGAGATTCCAGCCTAGGGGTTGTACTTTTTTCGCTATACATGCTGCTTCAATGAAAAGTGAATAAACACTCTGAAAACTTGTGGAGAAATTGGGGGTGGAAGAATGGTGGTAGGGCAAGAATAAGATGCAGCAAGAGCCAGGGAGCATTGTACTGAGAAATTTTTGTTCCAACAAATATTCTTTACAACCCTATATAACCAGAGTGACAGAGGCTTATAGCAACCACAGTCTGGGAAAAATTAAAAAACAAATCAAAACTGTAGATGTGGGAAGTGGAGGAAAAGAGAATAATGTCCTGGAGGTCACGGAGCTGGCAGCCGGGAGAGGCACAGCGTGGCTGGCGATGGTGTGTGGGAAGTACATGGACAAGTGGTGAACAATGCGATACAGGGAGAGATGGGAGAGGTGACCCCTTCCTTCCCCTGGTGCCCCCATCCCGGCTGCCGAATAGCCTCTTGGGTTTGTACAGAGCTTGAGGAAGACTGTGAAAGAAAAGATGAGAACATCCAGGCTGCCGGCTGCACGGCACTCTTTGATTTTTTTCTCTTTCCACTGTTTGAAAACAAAACAAAACAAAACAGCATGCCCATAGCAAAAAGAATTAATTTAAAATTTCAGTAACAGTAAAGAAATATAATGTAACAAACGAAACACACTACTTCCTAATTATATAGTAATATGTTTCTACTTCAGAATTATGTTTGTAGTTCAATCTTAAAAACAGAAGGAAAATACTATGAGTAGCAGCTACTTTGACTCATTTCATTTCTCTAAACAGTATATAATTGTTTTAAAATGGAGTTAATTTTTTCTTAAGAAAAGCACGCTGACAAATAAAATTACAAAAAAGAAAGGAGTGTATTGAAAGTTAAACATCACCTAATACGCTATTATTCTTTACAACTGTTTTATATGTATTTTACTAGTTGGAAGACTAATCTAGGCAAAATATTGTTTATAAAGCTTAAAATCACAGCAAAATCTGCTTCTAAAAAAATCAGGCCAAATAAGCAACTTTTCAGTTACATATTTTTGAATAAATTGATTCATATTTTTCAGAGGCTAAGTGGTCTCAAATTATTTTTGATAACTTGGATGCACATTTCAATCCATGAGAGAAAATTGCATACATTAAAAGGATACCAAATTTAATGTCATTCTTTATCTGCTTCTAATTCTTATCTATGAATTCATCTATAGCCATCTCAGCCTATTATGAACAATAAATTCTAACTACTTTATGATCCATGTTTTTTGCTGCAAAATGCACAAAAGTAATTAAGCCAAATTGAAACAATTATAGAAGTACACTATTCAATAACTGAATTGCCAAAAAACTTTTACTATACCCTAAGGAGGCAAAAAAAAAAAAAAATGCTTATACAGCAGTAATATCATTCCACATGTTACATTTATTCCTGCAAGCCAGCGAAGCTCAAATTAATTGTACTGACTAAACTTTTCTTCTTGGAGAAAATTAAAGATATGCTGTTGTCAACACTTGAGCACAACCTTGCCGACACTTAAACGCAGAGAAGGGTGTGACATCCTGCCCCGGCTGCCTTGCGCTAATTAATCACTCTGGTATTTAGGACCATTCAAGCAGACAAATTAATGGGGAATAATTAGTGTATCTTTGTTCCAGCTCAGCTTTGCACACCAGACACTCTCGGGGAGAGAGGGGAGTTTGCAGAGCGCGAGCCATTAGCACGTGCATAGTTTCACTTCTGTTCAGCAAGTTCTTCGGAGATTAAGAGAAAGGCCAAATTAGCAGACGTGTGACTGGGGTTAGGACACCCTTCTGGAAAGAAAGCCCTCTGTTTGGGTATCAGCTTTCAGAAGCAAGTTGCTAATCCAGATACTGAATTTCATGAAACACAATTAAACCTCAGGGAAAAGAATTTCAGAAACAAAAAAACAAGTCTTTTAAAAAGTATAGGGAACATATTTTTTATTTATATCATTTATGTTTATTTATATATTGCAGAGATAAATTCAACCCTCAGAAATTTCACATTTTTCCTTATTGTTGGCTTTTGTGCATTTTTATTTCAAATGGATTTTTATCATAATATTTATAATATTTATATTTAACACATAATATTTATAAATTTTGTAATTAAATAGTGTAGACCATTTAACCTCTCCGGAGTTAGTGAGAATTCTCTGCAGATACTCCCTACGGCCATAAAACTCAATTTGTTTCTTCTGATAGGAATCATAGAATAGCAAATTCAGACAAAGTCTCCGTACACAGGCAGTGTGACCAGGAGAGTATTGATTAAATTCTGTCCCGTTTTACAATGCTGAGTGGTTTCGATGTGCGCTTGGACTGACTTAAGGCATAGTTTCTTACTGAAATGTATTTAAAAACTAAAAATTAAACGTTGACAGCTACTACAATGAGAAAATGTCATGAGTTGGTTTCCCTACTGAAAATAAAACAGAGAGAAAACCAAATGATTCATAAGAGTTCAAACTCTCCTGGATTAAATTCATCAGTTTTACTTTAATACATAGATTCCTTGCCTCGCCAGACAAAAACATCCGATTTTTCCACAAATAATACGTCAAACACCAGATTTTATTCTAATGATAAATTATTTCTGAGCTTTTTATTGAGTAACAGTTTGCTATATAAAGAACTTATCTAAACATACTGCAAATACTTGTGTGAATATATGTATATACATTCACATGATGACACATTTTAATACCATATGTTGAGTGATCTTCAATTACTTTTTGCATTTTTCTGCTATTTATGTAACGGAGGAGTTTGACTACCTCAAGTATGTTTTCTGTGTTCAATGACTGTTTTCTACATTTCACTACCTAATTCTTTAGCTTTGTCCCTTAACAATCAAGGCAAGAATTATTGCTGTGGCCTCACAGAGAACATGACTGCACATTTCATACCCACTGTTGGAAGGTTCACATCCCTAATCACCTCATGCTCAGAGAACAGGGGTACTCTCGTGGAAGGGTGGGCCCCAGAGGGTCAGGAGCTGATGTAAAAGGAGACCACACAGTGAGAAAAGAGACCACACTCCGGAGCAGGTTATCAATCCTTTTGTAAAGAAATTCCACCACCCGAAATACAAAGATGAAATGAGTATGGGGCATCTGTGAGTGGGTTTGGTCCTGTTAACAGCACATCGCATAATAATAGTATAAAAGAGGAATTTCCATAATTTGAGACATTGTTTTACCACTCCCAGCTCTTAGGTTTCATAAAAACATGATATTGTTAAGCATAATGCTCTTGAATTTGTGCTGGTGGAGAAGGAGAGGAAAAAAAGCCAATCATAAAACCATATATTCTTGAAATTTCTTCGAGGCAGAAATGAATCTCTCTCCAGTCTCCTCTGCCATACTAAATTACTGCCTACGATAAGCCCAGATGCCAATAGAAAGGCTTCCATCCTGGGAGTGGGTCCTCCTAGATCTTTGAAGGTGCCTAATCCTCATTAAAGGCAAACCCTGGGCGTAGGAGGGGCTGCGCTGGCATCAAGGCACCTGGCAATGACTAAAAGCGCTGGCCCCATGTGCGGCTGCCGCTGAGCAGCAGAATGTAATTTAGTCGCACCAGCGGGAGCAGGGGTCAATGATTTTATATTAATGGGGATCACGACAGTTCTAAGCTGTGGCGTGCTTTGAAATAAGTGTTGTACAAGGCAGCAAAGAGAGCTCGGCTGAGGAAATGAGCTGTGTCACTGTCTCCTCATGCCTTGCAGCAAACACTGGAATGTTTTTAGTTGCTACAGACTCTGTGCCATCATAATATTTTATGAACAACAATTACCTATTTCATTTTGAAAAACTCAAACTCCTAAAGTAATGCTGCTAAAGATGAGAAAATTCCTTTCGAATCCAAATAGAGTCCACATGTGTGGCAAATGAATGGAATATGGACGGGATGCTCAGAGATGCAACTATCTTATGCAAATAAGGCCAGGCATGTTATGGGTAGTTGTTGGGATATTATTGAAAGATGATATATCGTTACATACCTTGACGTTTTCAAAGTGTCCACACCTAAAACAAAAGAGATGGAGTTAGAGGCAAATGATTTTAAATTGAGGTCAGTATTCAATCTTTGCAGTTAAAAGCATTACTAGCACAACTTAACCAAAATTTAAAAAACAAAATTATTTTCAAATTTATTTTCAGGAATATCAGGTTTAGACTTCATATTAACTTATTTTCAGGAATATCAAGTTTACACTTCATGTTAAATTTTCAGCAGATCAATATTAATGTTTTTCAATTAATTGGTTATGGAAGGCAAAAAATTATTTTTTTTTAGCATCTTGGAGAGTAAGGAAAGAGGCAAAATAAGAATTCTTCCAGAACTCAAGGATGTTCAGATGAGAAGGGCTGCATTGTATGTGGAAAACAATGGACGTGTAACAAGGAAGGAGGCTTCAATTTTCAAAATTTTCAAAATTTCTTTTGAAGGAAACAGGCCAGAGGTATCTGAGCCAACAGAGGTAAATATATAAGCTTTTCCAAATATGATCGATTAGGGGGAATTCTTCCATTAAGTGGATAACAGCTATCCAAGAATTACAAAAAATTTCAGCTGTGAAAAGGTGGAGTGTTGATCAGAAAAATAAAATCTATTCTTATAAATTGCCACTTGGTAAAACAATTGATTAATTTTCAATATTTCTCCCATGCCCAAGAACTTCTTTGGAGTTAGTGAGCCATTACTGGAGAACAAAGTGGTATCATTGAGCATTGAATTACATATCATCTGCAAAACACTTTTTCTATAAAACAAAATCCAAGCTTGACTAGTCTATTAGAGATGTCCTTTCTAAAGATGATCTGTGAAACAATAGTGCTGTGACAAATGTTCTGTGCAAAAGCTCACACACATTCAGACATATATATATATATAAAGATTCTGCAGTCAGATATGTTTAAGAAATACTGCATTCTGTAAGTTTTTTATATTCCTGAAGAACATTAACATATTAAAGGCTCTGAGAAGTCCTGAAATAAAGACTTTCTTTGGTTTCATTCAGATCTTTATCTATCCAACTAATTTTATTATTACATATTTTTTTTTCCCTGAACCTATTAACATCCTCTTCTCTGAAGCACACTTTGGGAAATGCTGTATTAGAGTTCACTGAGCTGGTGAATATGCATTTTCATGAAGCGGAACTAGTAGATGTAATCTCAGCCCCAAGCTTATTCCCTTGCACATAGGAATTGGTTAATGGAAGATTTGGGCTGTTAATTATAATTTAATTAAAATTTCAGACTTTCAGAAAGTGTGCAATAATCTACATGATATTTATAAATTAATATACAAAAAACTCTATTATTCCCAACAATGAAAGGACAGAGGATAGCAGATATGTTTCTATCTACAAATGTGAAGAATGGGAGTCACCAAAGGTTGAGTCTTGATGTGGGGACTTGACTAATTCATTATTCTTTTAAATAATTTGGAATATGGAATGATTTGCATATTCCAAGACTGAAGATACACATAGTTTTGTTAGGACAATTCAAGCCAGGACTAGGTGAGGTGAATGAGATACACTCTCAAGCACAAAATATACGGGGCAACAAAAAACTCAGTAATCAAGACACATAATATTTTAATTAATATTATTAAAAATCAAAATTTATGCAAAGAAACACATGAAAAACAAAATATCAATGTTTTAAATAAAGACAGGATTAATGTTACAGGTTTTTGCTTTTGCCTTAGGCACCAATATGGCTCAGTACAGCACTTAGGATAACAAAGTACCAGGAGACAAATAGCAGAAAGAAAGAAGCACTTAAATGGGAGTCCAAATTAGTTCTGATCCTTTCTGCCAATAAATAGCCATGTAACTTTAGAAAAATCTATCAATGTACCATGTCTCTGTTTATTATCTATAGAGAGAATTGCGTTTCTCAAATTGTTCTGAGAAGCATTTGTTCAATGAGATGTTAATAGGTGTTCAGGAAAAAAAAGGACAGATAGTAATTTGATATCAAATATGTTTGGGAAGAGCTGTATTAAATTTGGTCAGATTTCTTCACTGCAGGACTTCCCAGAACTTTTAACATGCTAATATATTTCCTGATTGTCTTATAAGAAAACAGAGTATGCAACAAATAGAACATTTAATATCATCTCATGCAGAGTATGCAAAATGCTGGACCACATGATTTAAGTTCCCTCCTCCTTGTAAAACTTTAAAATTCTAAAGTGATATTTTTAGAGGTCATGTGCTTAGAGGAAATAGGAATTTAGTACAAATGAAAACTTTATAGAAAAAATAATTTAACTATGCTTACAGAGATCTATATTTCTGCAAACATTTGCAGCGTAACGAAGTGACTTCATATTCAAGTTCCCTAAAAACAGAGGATCTACCTGTTGGCTTCAACAGCCAAAAATATATGTTAGACTGGGGCTGCAGTTTTGGTATTGAAATCTGACAAAAGACATGTGAAGGATGGAAAATGAAAAGGGTAGAAAATGAAACACCATAAGCAGATGAGAGTAGATGGGAAAGGTTATTTTATGGGAATATGTATTTTTAAAGATGCTTCAGTATGTACATATGAAGTTTGAGAATCAATGTTAAAAAGAATTATCAACCATAAAATACATATACGTATATATATATATGTGTGTGTGTGTGTGTGTGTGTACACATACACAGAAATAGACATAGATACATATGGATGTATGTATATGAACAAATGGGTATTGAAATTTGAAATGAATACTTTTAAGGCATAAGATAAATTCATACTCAGAGGTGATAAAATGACGTCACCCTCAAGAAATTATATCAACAGCTTACAGAATGCTTTAGAAAAAAATAATGAAAAACAGATCTATGGTAAGTTAGTAATACATTTACCAGTTTTTTTGGAGGAGCTTGATATGGAATAGTACAACTAAATATTATACAAAGTGTCTCTTGGAACCTGCATCCAAAACAAACTACTGAATTGGAATTTTCATGAATCTCAACGTAGATATTACTTTTTATCTTATCTTTAAACTTTGTGAGAATTCCAATTGTTTTCTTCTATAACCCCCAGTGCATTCTGTCAGTCTATAAATACCACATCTAAGGTTTTCAGCTCACTCTCTCAAACTCCATTTTCATCAACACTTGACCCCAGAGGACCTATAATCCATTGGTTCTACCAGATTTTCATGGTCCTTATCATCCTTATGTCCCTACTTTCCTCCTTACACAGCTACCTTCCTCAGCCAGTTATATTTACTCCCTCACATACACTTCCAACTCCCTTGCTCCTCTTTTAATTCATCATACCAGATGGCAAAACAACCAACCTGGTTAAATGCAACTCTGCTCATTCTGGCATGCACATTTGCATTGAGTGAAGCTGGAGAAACACACACACACACATACACACACACAATGCTTTCTGAACTCACTTTACACGTATGATCACAAACCTCAACTGTGTTCCAAATGCTCGATGGCACTATATTTCCATTCACTCTCTCCATCACCTAGAATAATGATTTATTCATACCTCTTCCTCCTACGATTCTCCAGTATTTCCTCCCCCATGTTAAATCTCAGCAATAATTTTGCTTTGTTTAGAATTTCCAAACAAGAGAATTTCCATAAGAGAATTTCCTTAAGTTTATCCCATTTTCTTCATAATTTTATCAACTTGCTTTTGTGACAATATATTTTGTCTTTTCTTCTATTACTGTGGATGAATTGTCCTTACTCCTACGTGAAGCCAACTCCTCCATTTGTCCACTGGATTGCATCACATAGGGCCTCATCGATTACTTATTCAAACAGTTCTTTCCTTTCTCTTGTATCACTCATTTTCTTCTCTCTACAGCTTTCCCACCTCTTGTCTCCAGTTCTCCTTCCAGCTTCTGCCCAATTTCTCTCCTTCCTTTTACAGCAAAATTCCTCCTTTGAAGACATCTACTCTCGCTTTGTCCTCCCATTTGCATCTGAACCCACTCCAAAGAAACTTTTGCCACTATCCAGTATACCAAACCTGGGTCACCAATGAACTCTATTTTGACAAATCCAATGGTCAACTCTTGTTATCCCATTATATTTCAGCTATCAGTAAAATTTGACAGTTTTGATATCCAAACCACCATTATCTCCCACCTAGATTATTACAAAAGCCTCTCAACTTCTTCTCCTTGACCTCACATTGTCCCCTACAGTCTATGCCTAACTGCAACCAGAGGAATTCTGTGAAAAGGTAAAATATAGTCATGAGTCACTTAATGACAGGGATGCCTTCTGAGAAATGAGTTGTTGTGTGAACATCATAGACTGTACTTACACATACCTAGATGGTATAGCCTACTACACACCTAGGCTATACCATATAGCCTATTGACTAGGCTTCAAACCCATACAGCATGTTACTTTAATGAATACTCTAGGCAATTGTAACACAATGGTATTTGTGTATATAAACATATCTAAACATAGAGACGGTACAGTCGAAATATGATATGAAAGATAAAAACATGGTACACCTGTATAGGGTACCTATCATGGATGGAGCTTGCAGGACTGAAAGTTACTCTGGGTGAGTCAGTGAGTGAGTGGTGAGTGAATGTGAACTAGGACATCATTGGACACTACTACAGACTTTATAAACACTGTACACTTAGGCTACACTCAATTTATAAAAAAATACTTTTCTTTCCTCAATAATAAATTAACATTAGCTTACTATAACTTTTCTACTTTATAAACTTTTAATTTTTTTTAACTTTTTGATTCTTTTGTAATAACCTTTAGCTTAAAACACAAACACATTGTACACCTGTACAAAAATATTTTCTTTCTTTATATCCTTATTTTATAAATTTTTTCTATTTTTAAAATTTTTTTTTACTTTTAAACTTTTTTCTTAAAAACTAAGACACATTAGCCTAGGCCTCCACAGGGTCAGGATCATCAACATCACTGTCTTCCTCCTCCATATCTTGTCCCACTGGAAGGTCTTCAGGGGCAATAACATGCATGGAGCTGTCATCTCCTATGATAACAATGTCTCCTTCCGGAATACCTCCTGAAGGACCTCCCTGAGGCTCTTCTTGAGGAGGTGTCACTCCTTTCAGAAATAGGTCCATGGTGGTTTGCTTGGTTTGTTTCCTTTTTTCATCACAGATTTGCTTGTAAGCAGATAATGCACCATGAACATTTCTCTCTATTAACAAAAACTTTCGGTGTTGGGGTCCTTGTTTTTAAACTTTTAAGGAGCTTGCTGAGATCTGCAAAAGCTTCTGCTAAACCCTTTACTGTGAATTTTCTTGGGAGATCTTTTTTTTCTTCTCCTGCAGTTTCTTTTTCTCTCGCATCTTCTTCAGCTATGCATTCCTATTCCAGGAACTCCCCATTAGTCACTTCCTCAGCAACCACCTCCATGAGCTCCTCAATGTCATCCTCATCCACGCCCAGGTTAAAGTTGTTTGCTGTCTCAGGCACAGCCTTGTTGATTTTTGCAACCTCTTCATCCTTTACAAATCCTTTGAAGTCATAGACAAACCTATTCAGTGTCTTCTTCCAGATGCCATATACTCCTTGGTGACATCAACCCAAGCCCAAGCAAGGTTCTTGATACAGTCTTAGATGTTGTAATCCTTCTAGAATCGCATCAGTGTCTTCATCAGTTGTGGCAATAGCCTGGGCAGAGGTCTTCCTCAGGTAGTAGGTCTTAAAAGATGCTATAACCCCCTATTTCATTGGTTGGATCAAAGAGGTGTTGTTTGGAGAGAAAACACCACTTGGATATTGGGATGAAGATTACCAATAAAAGGAGGATGTCTGGAAGCATTATCAACAATAAGCAAAATCTTGAAAGGTATGCTATTCTCCAAACAGTATTTCATTTAGCTGGCATAGCAATTCAGGAGGGCATCTTGGAAGAGGAGCTGCGCCACCCATCACTTTTTATAGCTCCTGTAATACACTGGTAGTGTGTACTTATTGATATGCTCGAAGGCCTTGGGGTTCTCACTGTGCCAAATCACAAAGGGTTTCAATTTGTAGCTTACAATATTGCCACAAGCAAAACTGTTATCCTGTCCTTAAAAGCCTTGAAACTTGGCATTGACTTGGCCTCCTTATGGATGAAAGTCCTTTCAGACATCTGTTTCCATAATAGGGAGGTCTCATCTATATTGAATATTTGCTCTTGCAAATAATTTTCCTCCACAATCAGTTTCCAAAAGTTATTCAGCCGCCTTCACAACAGCTCTCAGACTTACCACTCACTTCCACATTATGTAACGAATAACGAATTCTTGAGTTTAAACCATCCAGCACTAGCAGTAGATTCAACATTGTAGTCAGGTCCAGCCTTTTCTTTCAACATCACAAACAAATTTTCGCTTTGGCAGTGATTGTCATGGTGCCAAAAGGGACATGCTTCTGTATCTGCTCTTCAAGCCAGGTCATTAGATTCTCCATGTCTGATATAGGCCCTTCTCAAATTTTTGTTAGTCTCACTGCTTTCAATGAAACAGAACTTTTAACAGCTTCTGTCATGTTGTTCCTGTTCTTCCACAGCATAGTTACGGTGGAATGGGACATGCCAGACTGGTGAGCAATAACCATCACTGATTTTCTGCCTTCATAGTCCTTAACCACTTTTAATTTTGTTTCCAGGTCAATCACTCAATGTGATCTCTTACTGGAAATATTAGCAGTGGATTTTATGCTTAGGGGCCATGATAATTAAATCATGAGATTAAATCAAGCACAAGAGAAAATGATGCAATCGAGAGACGAGGTAAACACGAGATGTATGAGGCTGCTGCTGGTGTAATATGGCATACTGTTTGACAGTACACTTTTTTTAATAAGTAGAAAGAGTATACTCTAAAATAACAATAAAAAGTATAGTACAGTAAATGCATACTCCAGTAACATAGTCATTTACCATCATTATCAAGTATCATGTACTGTACATAATTGTATGTGCTGTACTTTTATACAACTGGCAGCTCAGCAGATTTGTTTCCACCAGCATCACCACAAACGTGAGCAACGGATTGCGACATTACGTTAGGACAACTATGACATCACTAGATGATAGGAATTTTTCTCTGTTATAATCTCATGGGACCACTGTCGTATATGTGGCCCATCCTTGACTGAAACATCGTTACGTGGTGCACGACTATATACCATCACACTTTTATGTTCGAATTTTTCTATCTTAGTGTAAAAGCCAAAGACTTCGTAATGTATAGGGTCCTGTCTGATCTGGTCCCCTGTCACCTCTTTGACCTTATCACCTATCCCTTCTCTTCCACCCCCCCCGACCCATCTCATTACATTATAACCGCATTGGCCTCTCCGGTATTCCTTGAACAAACCTGGCATGAGCCTGGCACTGCCTTTGAATTTGCTCTTTCTTCTGCCTCTAATACTCTCAACTTTAACATTCACATGATTTGGTTTCTCCCTTCCTTCAGGTCTTTAGTCACCTTTCACCTTCTCAGTGACCAATTCCCTGGACACTGTCTCTAAAATTGTGCACGCACACACACACACGCACACACACACTTGACATACTTCCTATACCGCTACTCTGGTTCTCTCCACTGCCCTTATCATTATCTAACATACTATACGTTTACATATTATTTTTTTTAAAACATATTTTACTTATTATTTTGTTCATTATACACTTTACTTATTTAGAATGCGAGCTCCAAGAGGGCAGGTTTTTCTTCTTTGGTCTATTCACTGCTGTATCCCCAGCACCTAGAACAGGGCTGGAACATAATGGGTACCCGAAAGGTATGAGTTGACTAAATTAAATGAATGAATAACAACCTCATTTGAGTTTAAAGTGTTCAGCTAATTATAATAATTAAATAACTCACTCAAAGCTAATATATAATATTCTAGTGAGCATAATTGGAAATAGTATAAGAGATACTCAGTTCTCCTATTCTACTTTTATATTGCCTCTCAAGTTTTTGGAAAACTTGAGCCATTGCATACAAAGTTTTCTTTTTTATGTTATCAAACATGCCTATTTATTCTTTTCTGGCAACTGGATTTCCATTCTTGCTTAAGAAGGCCTCTCGCAGAAACCCAGGTTGTATATATAATCTCTAAGATATTTGTACAGACTCTTTATAAAACCATCTGGAATTTATCTTGTACATGTTGCATCATAGCAGTTCAATTTATTGAGTAATTACTCCTATTTATATTCCCATTCATTTAGTTTTCCACATATAGTTTAAGATCATTTTACCCAATTCCCATAATAATTCTGTTTGGATTCTAATTGGAATTTAATTAAATTTAATAATCAATATTTGAAGAATTAACATTTTTACCATATTAACTCAAGACTAACAAATGAGATGGGTTCATAGTTCTCTAATTTATACTCTTCTTATCAAGTTTTGGGTAGATTTCTGTCACTGTTTATATTTTATAACGATTTAATCACAATGGAATTGCATTCCTTGGATTTGAATAAAACTCAGCCATAAAACAATCTTGTTCTGGTGACTTTTCCCCCCAATTTATAAATTATTAAATATTTCACGCAAAATAAAGAATATAAACAGCCATGGACCCATCATCAAGCTAAACAAAGAAACATTTCTAAAACATTGAAAACCCCTGTGTGCCTTCACATGCACAAGCCCTTCTTCCAACTCAGAAGTAACCGCTTTCCTGAAATTAGGATGTACTAATTTTATGGTTCTTCTTCTTAGTTTTATGACTTTCATATTGATGTGTAAGATATATTGTTTAATTTGGCATGGATTCAAATATTATTTGACAGGAATAATATCACATGTATTTTTCCACAATATGGTATTTCCAGTCATTTGTTTGAGAAAGTCATTCGTATTGTTGTGCATATTTATAATTCATTAATTTTTCACTGAGTTATAGTATTGTACTATAGTATTATACTACAATTTATTTAGGTGTTATTTAACCATTCTCTATTGATGGATACTTACTGCATTCCTAGTTTTTTGTTGTTAATGATAATGATGATTTTGCTTTTACAAATAATTATTTTATGAATATTGTTTTACATGTGCCCTGGTTGACAAGTGTATACATCCATTAACCACAGCCTCAATCAAATTATGGAACATTTTCATTTCCTTAGAAAGCTCTCATTATCCTTTCCAGGGACAGTCATTGTTCTGATTTCTACCACCATGAATTCATCTTGTATGTTCCTGAACTTCATATAAATGAAGTCATATAGAAAGTACTCTTTACTGTCTGGAATTTGTATGTAGCTCCTTCTTAGTTAAAAAAAAAAAAAAATCAGATTCATCCATGTTTTGGGATATTTCATTAATTTGTTACTTTTATACTGCTGAGTAGCAATCCACCTTATGAATATATCATAATTTGTTCACAAATTCACATATTATTAGTTATTTTGTTGATTTCAGGTTTTAGGTATCATGAGTAAAGCTGCTACATAAATCCTTGTACAAATATTTTATGAATATATGTTTTTAATTCACTTGGGTAAATATACAGAATTGGAATTGCAAATAGTTTTCCTAGGTAGCTGTACCTTTTTACACTCCCACCGGGAATTTAAGTACCCATTGCTCTGAAACTTTGCTAACAATTGACATTATCAGTCTTATTTTTTTGTTGTTGTCATGGGTGTGAAGGAATGTCCCATTGAGTTTTAATTTGCATTTCCCTGGTGGAAAAAAAATGTTGATCAAATTTCCTTATTCTTTTTAGCTTGTATATCCTATTTTGCGAATGGTTTGTTCAATTTTTTTTAACTTAAAGGGTAAAATCCTTTTATTTTAAAGGATTATCTTTTTATTACTAATTTTTAAGTGTATTTTACGTATTTGACATACATATCTTAACAGATATATGTATTGCATATATTTATCCCAAGTTCATGTGTTGGCTTCTATTGTATTTATAGTGTCTTTCAAAGAACAGAATTTTTGTTTTGAGGTGCAAATATTTTTCACAGTATGTAGTCCATGATGTTATCACAAATGAAAGTGCCTTATATAGTTTTCCAAGGTAAATCTTTAATTGCCTTTCCAAACTCTTCTTCATTAGTCGAGTACTTTTTGGAAATTTTATATCTGCGAGACATTAATCATCTTTTCTGCCATATATTTCTATGGAGCTGTACCTGGTATTATCTCATAATTTTACGTCTATTTTATATATGTAATTATTTCTTCTTTCACATTTTTTATCTTTTTTCCTTTTACTCACTTTTATTCTTAATATCTCATGAGGTAATTCCCACTTCATTACAGGTGTTAAACAGTTTTCATTTTATCTTTTACTACTTTCTATGTTCCACTTTATTGATTTCAAATTTTAACTTTAGCATGTCCTCTTTCTATTTTACTGTTTTATTGTTTTTCTAATTTCATGAAATAATTTATAAATTGTTTTGTTTTTCTTTTTTATTAAGACATTTATAGTACATTTTCCTCTGAGTAGAGCTTTTGCTGTGTCCCTACGATTTTGTCATAAAGAGGTTTTTTTTTTTGCTCTCTAGAGACATCATAAGTTCCATTTTTTTAGCTTGATCCAATAATTATACAATTTCCAAATAATTCAAATAACATTTGTTTATATTTTCATTATGCTTTATTTACTTATTTGATAATAATCAAAGAGCAGGACTCATAAAAATTCCTCTGTTTTAAATTTCTTAGGGTTTCCTTGTGACCAAGCATGGACAGATTTTTGCAAATTCTCCAGAACATCCAAAATAAGTATCTTCCCTTTTCAAGAGATAAAACTTCTATATATAGCTAATATGCAACATTATTGATTTTATTATTTAATTTATTTCTTTTATAACTATTTTTTTCCTGTCTTTCTCCCAACTTGAAAGAGGATAATTGAAATATCTCTTTCCAACCAGATTCAGTTATTTTGTGCTTTATTGACTACAAGATCATGGCAGATCTTCATCAATGATGCATGTTATCATTACTTGGTATCTTCATTTTCATGGATTGCGACATGTATGATATGACCACTGACATTTCTACCTTCTTTACTTTTGCCTCGTGTTTCTTTGCCCATCCCTTTATTTTTAAACTTTATTTACTGCACTGCCTTAAATGTGTCTCTTATATTCTCTTGTGTATTTTAACTCAGCCTATATAGTGAGAAAATTCTGTCCATTCACATTTAGTATTGTCTTATAAATTTCACTTTGTTGCTTCTACCTTAATTATGTATTTCTCACATAATGAATTTTCCTTTTTTCTCATTTGATCACATTGTTTTCATTCCACTTTATTCTTGAGAATTTGAAAGTAATACTACAATTTACCATATTATTGATGTTATCCTCCTTTTCGTATTTGCATAATCAGGCATATATTTCTCTATCATGATTAGAAAAGAAAATGCTAGATATTTTTCCCACTCAGATGCACTCTTATGTAATCAAAATGCTTTACTTTCTTTCCCCAAGACTTCTTTCCCACTGCAGGGAGATTAGCTCAGAGGAATAAATTTATTTCCTCCCACTCCTCTCTTCTTTTCCCTTCTGCACAAAGAGGAGAAATTTGGAAGAATTTTACTTCCTTACTTCTTCCCCTGCTCATTCTTGCCTCCAACCCTAAGCTCTAGATTTTGTTGAGATAGTTACATATTTTTAATTTAATATTGTTATCAAAATTTCCTTCACAGAATACCCATTCTTTTTCAAGAGTCTTAATTTATCATTTATATTACACATTCCCAGACAGTTAATTTACCCATTTGGATAGAACAGTATATTACAAGTTTTATTGATCCCAGGATTTCCTCTCTTCTTTGTCACCCCTGTCTTGAGATTTCTCTTTTGTTCATTTTATTTAGAGCTTTTAAGCAAACCCCACAGAAGTAGTACATGCATACATTAGTAATATTCTTGGACATTTTGCATATATTCAAGTGTCTTTTTCCCACCCTCACATGTGAGTAACAAAATTCTTGGGATGGTATATAATTATACCAGAAATATGCATTTTTTCCAAAGTCAGAATTCAAAAACTGGGTACATTTTAGTCAAAAGACTAAGCTTTTAACTTAGTGCTATTTTCCTCTTTTAATCTCTCTCCTAATACCTTTAATAATCAGTTATAAAATTTATGTAAAATAGAATTTCAATGTCAACAAAATAATAAAACACTAATAAACTATTTAAACCAAACCATGAGATCACCTAACAAATAATTTAGTTTTTATGACTAAATTTTAACCTTTATATTACTTTATTACATATAGTAACATAAAATATACTGTATGTTATACTCTATATAGCAATATAAAAAATATAATATTAATATATAATATAATATATTTACTATATCACTATATTATAGTTTTTAAATTTTATATTACGGAAATCTTTACAATATTATTTGAATAAACAGACATAGCTTGTTCTTAGATATAACAATAAAGTTTTAAATGATATCAATTCTTTCTTAAAATTAATTTATATAGTTAATGTAATTCTAATCAAAGTTTGAAAGAGCAATTTCCTGAACTTGGTATCCTGCCTATTTATTTTAACAGATTTATTTTCCTATTTTTTAAAGCAAAATGGCAAAATGATCCTAAAATTCACCTGCAAAAGTCACTAGTAAGGATAGATGTGTTAATCAGCACTCATACTTCATATCACAATCCAAAGTTATTCCATAAGTATAAAGGTGTTAGATGACAAAATAAAAACTAGAGGAAAATTCTATCAGTTTACCATTCAATTCTCTAGATGGGCGCAGACTCCAAACATAAGTGCAAGTAAAGAAAATAATAGAAAACTCCAAAGATTTGAGTTTGGTCAAAATTAAGTATAGCAAATATGTATATATATATAAAAATTAAAAGGCAAACAATATTTGAGAAAACTTCTTAGAAATACAAAAAGAGATTTATAATATCAATATATGATAAATTCTTGCCAATCAATGAGGCAAGCTCAATAGAGCTATTATGATGTGAGAAGGAATAGAAATGCTTAATAAGCATATGAAACATATTCTACCACATTTGCAATCAAATAAATGCAAATTAAAGCAAAATACTCTTTTTATCTATTATATCAGCAAAGATTTCTCTAGTAATAACTTTTTTTTTAGTATTATACTAGTTGTATGAGGGGGAACCAAAAATAAGGCATAATCTCAATCTACTGGTAGACGTTTAAGTTGAAATAGTTTTGTTGGATATCAGTTTTATACTCATAGTTACACTTTTGGGCATTTATTTTGTAGAAGTATGTGGTGAAGCAAACCAAAGATTTATGAATGAGAATATTGATTGTAACATCACCTAAGGCAACAAAACACTGTAAACAACCTAAATGCCCAACAATAGGGGAAGGATTAAATTAATTTTGGCACATACATTTGTTGAAATATCATAGAGTCATTTAAAATCATATTTTAGATATTTAATGTAATGGAAAAACAATCAAAAAATAAAGTTAACTTTAACAAAGCAGAATATACAGCTCAATATTTATAAGATTTGCAATTTGATTAAAACAGTATATATGCACAGATAAAAGACAATATACTAAATGTTAGCAATGCTTTATACTCAAGGATGTTACTAAAGATATTTTCATTTTTCTCTTTAAACATTTTTCTATATTAGAAATTTCCTACAACAAACAGCCATTAGAAAAATATTTAATATCAGAAAGATTGTCAATACAAAGTGGTTAGTGGCAAATCATGGAAATAGATCAGCATCTAGAACATAATCGCTCTTCAATAAATATTTATTGAATGAATGATTAGCACTCAAAATTAATTCTTTTACATTTTATTGTCTTTTCTCTTTCTCAATCTTTTGTTTCCTCATACTTTGTTTCTATATCCTGATTTCTTGAAGTAATTTCTCCACGATCTCTCTAAATACTTTTTATCCTGTTGACCACTGTTTTGTAATCATTTTTGTAAATGATTTAACCAATAACAATATTTTGAGGAATTCTATATATTGTGATCATATATCAAAGATAAAAATTGCAGCCCACTTTTATGTACATGTTATTCAGTCTTTATGGAAAAAAACCATTAAAATAGTCATAAAAAGTGCCAAAGGGAAAACCGAAGTCAAGGGCCAAGTATAAGAAGAGAATACTTAGGTGTCTGGGAAGTTCTTACTCTCTAAGATGGGATGAACAGAGGAGGTAAGATATCCTGAGCTTCTAAATTCCTAATTTTTATAAAATAAAGTGACAAAAGAAATAGCAATGGAGTGATACTATAGATTGAATGTTTGTGTCCCCCCAAAATTCGTATGATGAAACTTAATCCCCAATAGGATGGTATTTGGAAATGGGGCCGTTGGGAGGTGATTAAGTCATGAGGGGGGACCCCTCATGAATGGGATTAGTACCCTTATAAAAGAGACCCCAGAGAATTCTCTTTGCCCCTCCTGCATGTGAGGACACAGTGAGAAGACAACTGTCCATGAACCAGGAATTGGGCTCTCACGAGACACCGAATCTGCTGGCACTTTGATCTTGGACTTTCCAGCCTGGAGAACTAGGAGAAATAAATTTCTGTTGTCTATAAGCTACCCATTTTATGGTATTATAGCAGCCTGAACAAACTAAAACAAGTGATATTTAATTTTTAATGTGATTAGAAGTATTTTGCTTTGGGCCGGCCCCGCGGCTTAGCGGTTAAGTGCCTGCGCTCTGCTACTGGCGGCCCGGATTCGGATCTGGGTGCGCATCGACGCACCGCTTCTCCGGCCATGCTGAGGCTGCGTCCCACATACAGCAACTAGAAGGATGTGCAGCTATGACATACAACTATCTACTGGGGCTTTGGGGGAAAAAAAAGGAGGAGGATTGGCAATAGAAGTTAGCTCAGAGCCAGTCTTCCTCAGCAAAAAGAGGAGGACTAGCACAGATGTTAGCTCAGGGCTGATCTTCCTCGCACACACAAAAAAAGAAGTATTTTGCTTTGACCTTAACTTTGATGAAAAGTTAAAATACCAGATTCAAATGAACTATACAAAAGCGTGCATTATAAGTCTTTCCTGTTTTTTATCTAAGAATGGCAGTATATCAGACTTCTTGGTTTTAAGTACAATAGATTTAACAAATCCATAAAAGCAAGTCCCCTATCTTGCCAAAATACAAAGCAGTTTGGGAAAAATAGCCATAAGTGATGCTTAAAATTTTTCTTAAGAATCTTCAATAAAATCATAGATAAAATAAGAACACTGGAGTTTACTGAAGATAAAAAATATTTATCAAATATTTTCCACCCCACTTACCAAATGCAGATAATTGATTTCAGCGCAGATGTGGTTCTTAGCATTGCCCAAGCTGTAAATTCTTAATTATGCAGCAAAGTTGAACCTGAAAAGTAAAACAAAGAAACATGTACAACCTAAATGTCAAATGTAAAAGTAAGGCCTGTTTTATGGAAAACAACTGGCATTTCTCATTTTATCAAAAAAGAAGCAGACTTACAAACTGATCCATATAATATTTCCTTATAAATATAAAAAAAAAGCACAATCATTGTCTTTAGTTTTTCTCTTAGCTGTTCAAGTCTGAATCTGACAGATGTGGGTTAAATGTGTCTATTCCATTTTCAAAAAACAAATTCTTTTAATTGCTAGACTATCCCAACAGATATTTATAACATTACCATTTCACCACAGTGCATCACGATATTTCTTTTAACTACCATTTGCATCTTCATACACTCTAACATTTTTTTCATTTCTACTGGTCCTACTCTAGCAACGTAATATGCTGTAGTGGTTTTAAACTCAAGACTTACTAAATTAATTCCCAGTTGTCTTCATAAATACTCTAGAGTATTAGAGGGATGGAGACTACATAAACTATAAAACAGTATTAGGAGTATCTAGTGAAATATCTACTCTTTATGATATTTTACAAAATTATTCAACGTCACTTAAAGCTTCCTGATGGCGTCTTTATAGAGACTGCTACTTTAAAAGGAATTTAAAAATGCAGTAAAAAGCAGGAATATTTTAATTTTGTGCAGTAGGCATCAAGTAGAAAGATGATTTACAGCTATTTTTCAAGGAATATTTCAAGATGTGCCCAACTTTCTTCCCTTAATGTGTACTTTTGAAATAAAAATCTCGAAATATTGTATGAAACCTTCTCCTTTATTCAAAGAGGGAAATGTGATTTTGTGTGAGTGTGTGTGTATGTGTGTGTGTGTGTGTGTATAAGCGAGCTTATAAGTATGAAAGAGAGAGAGAGAGAGAGAGGGAGAGGTAAAGGAGAAATGGAGAGCAAGAAATCAAAAGAAAATGAAAAAAGAAAAATAAAAGAGAAGTCAAATGAAAAAATAAAACATTGTGTCCACTTAATGTTTTTAAGAAAGTTAAAGTCAAAGCACATTAACGCCCCCAAAAAAGATGTTTCATTGTCTCTAATTCATCTGTATGCTTTTTAAATTTATACCTCTTGACAGAAGCCAAATCAGCCAAACACTGGCCTAAGGTAACTTTTCATCCTGTCTTGAAATTTCAAAATTCTACAGGTAACATTGGACTTGAGTCCTTCTAGGGCCCAGAAGCAAATAGGCATTCCCCAGGTTGTTGAAAAAGAAAAGATTCAGTGTGAATCAAAAAGGAAATGAATGTAAAAAGGAGGGCAAAGAATGTCCCACATACAGCTTGCCACTGTTGTTGGGTCTATTTTTCTTCTGCTGGGTCAGTGACCTCAGTGCTGGCTACTGTCAGGTAAAATGGTCTGACTGCCACCTGTTTTCCCCAAACCCTTGACCCTTACTCAGCTGGCAGCACTGACAGGCCCTCATGAAGCTCATAGCAACAGAGTCAAGGAAATGGGCAGCTGCCAAGGGAATTTTGCCATACTGTCTGACTAACCACTTATATATTATCTCTCACCTCATTTGTAATGGAGAGAAATGCATTTTAAAATTGAAGAGCAGTATTGATTAGTCTAAAAACCTTTAAATTGGGTTTCAAGATATCACAACTTTATTCACTGTCACATGTCAGCAATGTGACCTTGTAAAATATTTGAGCCTTTCTGTAAAAGCATTCAGGTTTTTGTACCTCAGTTTTAATACATATCCCAAGAGCAAAGAGTGAGCCAGTTTTATTCTTATAGGTTTTATAAATTTGCATAGAAATTCTAAATTTTCAGTAGAACAGAAGTTACTGAACTCTATTCAAAGAAGTGAAAGAATAAATGTTCCTTCCTAAATTGAAACATATATGAAATGTTGAGACGCTGCCACTTAATCATTTGAGTTGCTCCAATCATTTTATTTACTTTTTTCAGACTCATCTTTGCAAAAGACAGCCAGGCTATGTATGTGGCATATGGATTTAGTTCTTATGATGGCTAAACTACCAAGAAAACATGCTAGTTTGGTTATTTTGATCATATCGATATGAATTTAAGTGTTGGGCATGAATTTATATAAGGTGCATGACAATTTAATGCTATAATCAGCATTGAAAAAAAGAACTCTCTCTCAGGAAAGCAGTCTTTTGAAGATAAATTACAATATTTTCATGTTAAGTAACTGCCCCAAATTATGGAGAAAGAGGAGAATTGGAAATGAAGAAACTAGAAAAGACCATAAGAAATTAAGAGCCTTACAAGGATTAGTGTCCTAACAGCAGTGTGACAGGAGAATCTTTGTTCCAGCTGCCTGTCTTTGCGCCAGGTTTAAGAGCCCCTCCCTACATCCTAAGGGCTAAAATCAGAGTCAGAACAATGGGCAGGAATAGGGGCCAGCCTTGGGCAATTCTCTAGCCAAGAAGCAGATCATCAGCCAGCACTCTAGCCTTTGTGGTCGGTTTGATTAGCAAGACCTGAAATGTGTTCAGTAGAGCCCAAGACCTGCCCTTTTTGGCAATGAGAAAGTTTGACTTTGAGAAATATATGCAAAGAAGTATGACAAAAAGAGATTGCAGCCTCATGCTTGAAGCTGCATTGGGAAAATAAGCCAGAGCAGAGCAGCAAGCAAAAGGTGCCACGTCTGCCACCATCATCACAACAGACGAGTTGTGTGTTTTCTTAGTATCTGCTACTCAATAAGTGCCAGAGTGGAAATGAATTTACAAAAAGTAACTTTTGTTTGGTAAATTACCAAACTGGATGAAAGAAGGCAGTGATGGCAAAACATAGCAGCAGAAGCTATTATTAAGGCAAAAAGTCTTGATTTAGAAACCGGACTTAAATAGACGTAGTGCGATCAGAGATGATCTAAAACCAAGATATTCTTAGAGATGAGACTACCAGGAAGTTATTTTTAAACAGAAAGAAAGAAAAAGGGCCAGAGTTTTACCTTTAATTGATCATACTAGTACACCATTAAGAGAAATAGTTAAAAATGAACCAGAATTCTCTAAAACACATTTAATTATTTTATAATATGTCTTAGTTAACATTTGAAAACCTATATATAATATCGTTTTTGTCTTTTTCCCAAGATAAAAACTTCTGACAAATGCATCAAGTGCCTTTGATATTGTCTGTGTGTTGGCCACAGACCTTCTCGTTCTGGGAATTTATCTTAAAGTTTCTCACAAAATATAAAGATTGTGACACAAAGATGTTATTCACAACGTTGTTTATGACTCACTCATTCATTCAACAAAAATTTTGGAGAATTTTCAATGGGCTAGGCAATATGCCTGCTATTTAGAAAAAAACCCTAAATGCCATTAAAAGAGTAATCATTATTTATGGTACAGGGATATGAGGAGCTGTTATGTAGTTATTATAATGATGTTTATGGAATGTTTAATGACTTGGGAAAATGTTAATGATTTACTATTGAGTAAAAAATGCACTTACAAAATAGCACTTACCATGTTATCTGAGATATGTAAAAATTGCATTAAAAATAAACAAATATTCCAATATATGAACAATAATTGCCTTTAGGTGGTGGAATGATACACGCTCTTCTCCTCTGCCTTGCTTTTTATAAACAACCTGTATTAATTTAATAATCATTAACAAATATTCAGATTTTGGTAAATTAGAAATAGCAAAACCTGACCCAAGTGACCATTTGATGAGAATTTTACTCTCTAGGTGTAAGGACTTGATTGAGTCTGACAGAATACAAGATATTCAGACAGCTTTTACAGACATGCTTCCCTGGAAAGCACAGTGCTTGATTTTGTGGATTGCCTGTACCTACGTTTCACATTCTTAAAACGCTTCATTTTCCTAATAGCAAGCAGATACATTTAAGACTTTTTGCTAATAATCAAATCAGTTTTGACATATTTCTTATTATATCAATTTCATGGATTTATAATTTACACACAATTAAATGCACCTATTATAATTGTACATTTAATGAATCCTGACAAATATATATACTGATGCAACTATTCTAAAAAAAATACAGAACATTTCCATGAGCCTCAAAAGTTCTTCTGTGTTATGCTGCTTTGCAGGTAATCCTTAGCCCCATCCCTGGCACAGCAAATACTGATCTGTTTTCTGTCACTATAGATCAGGTTTGCCTTCTAGAATTTCATATAAATGGAATCATACAGTATATACTCTTTTGTACACTATTTTACTCAGCTAAATTTCTTGAGATCTGTCCATGTTGTTGCATATATTGATATGGGATGTCATTATATACACTCTGGAATGGCTAAAAGTAAAAAGATTTATGATATTAAGTGTTGGAGAGGAAGTAGAGGAATTCAAAATCTCATGCATTGCCAGTTGGAATATAATATGGTTTAGCCACTTTAGAAAACAATTTGGAGTTTCTTGAAGTTAAATACCATATGATACAGCAATTCTACCCCTAGGTATTTACCCAAGAGAAATGAAAACACATGTCCACAAAAAGGCATGTATACAAGTGATCATGGCAGCTGAACTAGAAATATAACATTTACAGCAGCCAAAACTGGAAACAACCCAAATATCTACTAATAGGTGAAAGAATAAACAAATTATGGTATATGTATACAATGGAATACTATTCAGTAATAAAAAGTTGTCTTTTTTAAGCATAATTTTTTAAAATCTAGTTTGATAAAATCCATTATCCAGAGAAAAAGGTTTTAACAATGGAAAAGTCTGGTAGATTCACTACAATCATACACATACTACTACCCAGTAAGGACATTTTAAAACTTTATTCATTTTTAAATAAGCTTCAACCAAGGTTTAAATTAATAAATACAGTTATCCATTCTAAAGCACATTTGTCTATTATTCATTTTTAAGATGAATAAAATTTTTGATAACATTTGTTATATATTTAAGGGAAGGTATTAAACTTGTTAAACCAATCTGGAACCTGGAGTGAATAGTTATTACACAAAACCTTACTCATCTTAAATTAAGTCTCAAACTCCTACTGTGTAGTCTTCTACTAACCTCTAGTGAAAACCTTATTTCTCTTCAAATAAGAAACTCCAATAGTCAGAAATGAAATTGTTTCATTTTTCTTTCTTTTAAAAATCACGTACTGAACACAGAATTAGACACGGTCCCTGCTCAGTGGGTTTCACAATCTACAATGCTAGCCTAATTTTCTGTCTGCTCAAACTCTGTATTAGAGCACACACTTGATAGGAACTTGTTGCTAAGATATACTCTTGCTCCCTGATACACTGCTGAAAGAAAGTTCACAATCCTTTGAAAATCCAGGGCCTTGGGCATGCTGGAAGGCCGGGCACAATAACATACACTTGTATCAAACAAAGAACAGTTCTGTGTCAAGAATGGAATTCTAATAATGACTTGTCTCTTTCTAGTTTACTATTTAAGAAAGCTTGCCAGAAATATTTAGAGAGCCAAATGAGTGTAAGTTTGTAAGTCTAGCACAATGCCTGGAATATAGTGAGTATTTGTTGGATGGTGGAGCAAATTAAAAATAGGTATTTGAAAGGAAACATTCTATGTCAACAATAATCCTGATATTCAGTCATAGTCTAAAATTATAAAATGATTAAATTCTAAAATAAAACCCTAAAAATTATTATCCCTGATTTATTCACATCCATGATTTTTACAACCTTGTTCAAATGGTCTCAGAAATCTCTCGCCATCATGGAGATTTCTTAGACCATTTTCCTGAATTTTTTTCTATATGGAAATTCATTCTTGGCTTGAACATAGGAAACAACATAATATACAGGAAGAAAATGTACTTGTTCAGACTACGGGGAAAAATGAGACATTTCATATATTGTAGACCTACTGTATCTCAAATACTAAGCAAAACAAGTTAATTCATCCACTTAACAAATATTGTTTAAGTGCCTACTACTATTTCACATTCCAGCGGAAGGCACATGGAGTTGGGGAAGGGGAAAAAGAAGAGAGACAATGAACAAATAAATTAGTATATTATCTTATGCCAGGTTACAAACCTGGTTTCATTCATTCTCAACACAATCTTGCAACTTCGCTATTTTTTAAATGAGGAAATTGCAAACCAGAGATGTCATCTAACTCGCCTCAAGTCATGCTGTAGTATGGCAGTAATTTAACCCAGGTCCTCTGACTAGGAATCACTTGCTGTTTCCACTTACTTATATTAGGGAAAATAATAAGAAGCCAATCACTAAGTTCATAAATTATAACCAGAAGGAAGAAAATGGAGGAGGAATGGGAAAGATATTTAGAAGTAAACGCCTATCTCTGTGTGACAGCCATGAGAATATGCCTTGTGTGCTTCCCACCATAAGAAGTACAATTGACCAAGGGCCCCAGCTGCTGCACTGTGAAATCCACAGTGGCATTTCCACTGAGGCCAAACTTCCCATGGGTTGCCCCCAGACAATGACAAAGCACAGCAGGGATATTAAGTGATGCCCATTCCTGGGAGACATGGGACTCCTCTGATGGCTGACTTTGGTTTGAAGACTCCCTGAAGCCCTTGCTGAAACTTCCTTAGACAGCGTTATAGTCAAGGACATTTCCCTTCTGTTTTTCACTCACATTGTGGTCTGAAGGTGTTCCCAGCTTTAAGTGCTTCCCTCATCATTTTATCTCAAAGAAGTATTTTCTCTAAGAAAATAGTTGCCTGCTTAATCCTACCTTGGTGTCTACTTCTTGAAAGAACCAGACAAGTGGTACTGAAATTCATCTGAAGCAAAAGAGCAGTAAGATGGGGATTTGGGACTGGCTTCCCCACCACCAGGCAGGTGAAGGGGATACCTCCCTGGTGTATATGGGCCATGGATAGTCCTTAGCACAATGTGGCAGCTCAACTGCTAAAGATTTCACCAATGATGAATAGGAAAATGTCCCGCTGGAGCAGTATGCTATGGCAGGTTTAGTGATGCAGACTTTTGAAAAACAGAGGGGAAACAATGCTTACAAAGGCGGCAGAGTAGGACATCCTTCAGAAGCATAATGAGGGACTGAGGGTCATTAACAAGGAGTTTATGGCTAAGTGTGTGAACCCAGAGAGTCTCAATTGTAGCTTACACAGAGGCCCTTATCACCTGTAGTGGAAGGGTAAACACAATTAATTGACAGGCTGAAGAATGAATAGTCAGAGTCACAGAGATCCAGACATGTCTGAATACTCAGCCCAGGCAGGTTTTTGTGCACAGATGAGTGTCCTGGTAGGAAGAACCTAAGATTCTGAAAAATGAGACAGGGAAATCTGAATGGATGATCTTGAGGACTATTCAACCCATTGGCCACCCCTGGACCTTCCGGGCTTGCAAAGATAACCCATCTTTCCCGAGTGAGAGCTAGTACCTCCCCTGGGCTGGAAGATGCTACAGAAGCTTCTCCCTCACAAGGCAATAAGCACCACCGCAAGAGTTGCCCCAGCTCCTTTTCTGGCTGCCAGGTCACTACCTAGGGTAAAATCCCAGCATAACTTGGCCGGGAGTGTGCCAGGCCTGATAAGGGAGGAAAGAGACTCTACAATTAAAATATTGCAAGAACTAGCTGACATATTCTAGCAAGAGGGAAGGGATGACTCCTTGGATTGGATTTTGAGGGTGTTGATCAAGAGGACCAGAATGTACAGCTGGGTAAGCAAGAATTCATTGCCTTCAATGCACTTTCTAAAGACATGGAATTTAACATCCTAGCAACAACTCCAGGTGATAGGGCAAACGTGCTGCTGGGGTGGCTTTTAGAGGTCTGTAAAAAATAACGGCCAACTCTCAGCAAAATAAAAGTGCCGATATTGCCCTGGCAGATAATGAGGTTGAGGGAAGTGAGCACGCTGAATGGACACGTTATATAAGGCCAGAAGACTCAAGAGGACATACCCTTCATCAAGGCCATCAGGAATGTGCTGGTAAGAGAGGCACCAGAATAAATAAGAAGCTCAGTGATGGTTCTTTTCAGGCTAGGGATGATGGCAGGCAGGGCAGTCACAGAGCTGTGCTCTTTAACATCCGTGGCGATAATGCCCTCCCCCTAGGTAACAGAAGCCAAGTGATGGCATTTAATTGCCAGAGCTAGATGGCATCAATTACCATAATGACAAGTGAAGTTGGAGAGACAGTCAAGGGATTTAACCTTGAGAGAATTGTGGAAATGGTTAACAGAGCATGGCATCCTTATAGGCAGAAAAGATGGGCAGCCAACAAAGTTGCTGTTCGACATTTAAAATTAAAAAACAAACAATGAACAAAAATACAAAAATAGAGGAGCGAGAAAGGGTGCTATAGCAGGTCCAGGCTGCAATGTAATCAGCCCACCATCTGGGCCATACAATACTTCATAGCACTGGAGGATCCAGCAGACTATAGTGTTGGAAAAGGTACAATGTGGAACTTATGGCAACCTCCAGTAAAGAATCACAACACAGGCTCCTGGGATTCTGGAATAAGGCCAGACACAGTAGAGAATTATTCACTCTTTGAGAAACATCTCTTATGTGTTACTGGGCTCTAGTAAACACAGAACACTTGATCATGGGACACATACTGGCCATACATCTGAAACTGCCCATCATGAGTTGCATACTGGACCAACCAAGTCATAATATCAGACAGGCCCAGTCCACTGGTCATGAAAAAGTAGCTCAGACCGTATGTCACCCATCACAGTTACATCAGTGTCCCTCCTCTGGCTTACAATTATGATTGTATGGGAGTTCCTGTATCACCAACTAAAAGGGCAGGAAAAAATCTGAGCTTGACTTATGGAGAGATTGCCTTAGTATGTGGGTACAAGTAAAATATGAACAGTGGCTTCCTTACAGCCACATTCAGGATTGGCCTTGAAAAATGGTCGAGTGAAAAAAAAATCTTACTAATGGCAGTGCTATGGGCAATATACTTGGTCATCCACTTTGTGTGGAAAAAGAGAAGTAACCTTAGGTAAGAATACATATAGATTTATGGGCAATGGTCAATGGCCTGACCACTGGAGTTTAGAAAGAAATGAACAGGAATATCAGAGACTAAGAAGTTTGGGATAGAGGCACGTTGATGGACATATGAGAGTAGGCACAAGCTGTGAAGATTTTTGTATCACTCATTGTCTACCAGAAAGAATCAACTATAGAAAAGCCGAGTAGACAAAACCAAATAGACAAAAATTGACATTAGCCAGCCTTCATTATCAGGCACTCCAGAACTGGCACGATGAGTACCCAAATGAAGTGACAATAAGTGGCAGAGATAGAAGCTATGTATTGATCCAGTAACATGGATCCCTACTTACCAAAGCTGATCTAATTACTGTTACCTCTGTATGTCCAACTTGCCAACAACAGAAACCAACACTGAGTCTCTGATATGGCCCTATTCCTTGAAAAATTCAATTGGTTAGTTGACTACATTGCCCCATTTCCACTCTGGTTTGACTTACAGGAATAGATAGTTATTCTGGGCATGGATTTACCTTTTCTGCAGAACTTTAGTCTGCACTGCTATCCAGTGGCTAATAGAATGCCTGATCCACAGACATGGAACCCCACACAGCATAGCATCTAATTTAGGGACCCACTTCACAGTAAAGGAAGCATGGGGGTAGGCCAACGACCACAGAGTGCACTAATCATAACACATGCTGCACCACTCAGAAGCAGCCAGCCTCTTAGAATGCTAGAATAGCCTTCTAAATGTGCAACTGCAGTGCCAGTGCTAAGGAAACACTCTGAAAGAACGGGTGATGTTTATCAAACCAGAGACCCCTATATGGTTCTTTGTTCCAATAGCACGGATACATGGGTCCAAACACCAACCAGTGACCATTAAGGACTCCAGTGAGTCATTAATTGTTGTGCTTCCTAATCTCACAATCTTTAGCTCTGCTAGAGAACACATCAAGGGTCACATCAAGCTATATGTTATGGCTACCATCCGGGAAGTTGGGAATACTGGTGCCTAGGGACCAACAGGGGAAACTGATTCTGATCAGCAGAATGATGTAAGGCTGCTTGCACACTGGGAACAGGGGGAAATGAATGTGGAACCCATTGGGATCCTAGTACTCTCTTGCCCACTGTAAATATGAACAGTTATATGAAGCAACCTGGACTGTAAAGGGTATGATAATCCACAGTTCAGATATTTCAGGAATGAAGGTTTGGTTCACACCACCAGGGAAGCCACCAAGACCTGCTGAGGGAATCACTGAAGGGAATTAAGAATGAAGAGTGGGTGCCGGCCCGTGGCTTAGCGGTTAAGTGTGCATGCTCCGCTACTGGCGGCCCGGGTTCTGATCCTGGGTGCGCACCGATGTACCGCTTCTCCGGCCATGCTGAGACCGCGTCCCACATACAGCAACTAGAAGGATGGGCAACTATGACATACAACTATCTACTGGGGCTTTGTGGAGAAAAAAAAAAAAAAGGAGGAGGATTGGCAATAGATGTTAGCTCAGAGCCGGTCTTCCTCAGCAAAAAGAGGAGGATTAGCATGGATGTTAGCTCAGGGCTGATCTTCCTCACAAAAAAAAAAAAAATGAATGAAGAGTGGAGGAAGAAGAGGAGAAGTACTGGTTACAGCCCAGGGATCAACTGTAGTGATGGGAGCTTTAGTTCATTCCTCTAACCTCCCTCTGCCTAGTTTTCACTCAGGAAGAAAGGTTCATGGAAACCATGGAGTTGCTGCTCCTGGACCTGTGTAGAGAAGCAGATCTGAATGGGGCAAGGGACTCAATGTGGTGGCCATGAGAATGAGCTGGGCAGACCCACCACTACAGGGAGTATAATTGATGATAGACCCCAGCTGTTGTGCTCTGAAATCCATAGCCTCATGTGTGCTAATGACAGAGCAGCAGGAATACCAAGGCAGACCCATTCCTGGGAGACACAGGACAGCTCTGATGGGCAACTTCTGTTTGAGAGCGCTCTCTGACAGCCTTGCCAAACCTCCCTTAGACTGCAAGGCTGTCTACCAACCAACCTCTCCTCCCTCTTCCCTTCACTCAGGGTCAGATTTGCATGTGTTTTTTTTTACCGTCCCGGCTTTACCCAGCTCCCTTTCTGTTTTCTTTCACACAGATATTTCTCTTAATAAAATCCAAATAAAGTAAACATTTAACCCTGTTTTGTCATCTGTTTTTTGAGCACCTCTGTGACATCCTTGTATATTATTAAGTTTGAGTTTTATGGATAAGCCCCAGGTCCTCATTTAACATCATAAGGAAAGTGCAGCAAACTAGTGAATGACGATCTTAAAGATACACGACAATAAGCGAGTGTAGGATGGAGTGGCCATACAACAATGCATTTTTTAAACAACCAAAATAGGTAGTGATATTTACATCTTTGCAGTTGTTCAAACTGTGGCTGAATGGCATCACTAAAGGGATAGAGGGTCTAAGTATCCTTGTCTACCTATAAATCATTCGCACACTGAGAAGGGAGGCTGGACAAGGTTCAGACTGCTGGATCTTGCAACCAAAAGGTAGTAAAAATTGTCTTCTAATCCTTCTTTTCATCTCTTTAAAAAATTAAGGAAGCTTGAATTCACATTCCATATCAACACTTGGTGAAATCTCCCACTCCTCCAGTTCCCTCCACTGCTGCTCCCCTCTCACTTTCCACAACTCCCTTCCGATCTCTCACCTCTACTTCACACGGGCTTCCTCCCACCCACTTTCTACCACATTTCCCACTCTCTTTTTTTCCCTCTTTACCTATTTTCATTACAACAGATCTCTGACCAAGGTTGAAAATGTTTCCAAGAAAATTCATTTTACTCTTGTCAAAGATATTACTATCATCATTAGAAAGGATTTTTGAATGGTTAAAAATGGCAGTGAGCTGTTGAAGAAGCTGAGTTCACGCCTCTGGAAGTCTTCAGGAGAAGGCGATCTCCTCAGTGTCCTTTGGCTTTCATTGTCAATGATTCTAAGTGTTCCCTACATAAAATTTGCAGGAGATTCTCTCTTTAAAGAGAGGGAAAATGATTAGCCACAGGTGCTTCTATAACAGTGTAGAGAATTGACAGTTTTTGCAAGTCCTTTAATCAGGTTATCATTTTATTTACATTTCCTTATTTTCTTCTTCTGCAAAGAGATAAACTTCAGTCTGTCAGGATTGTCATCAACTCTGAATCACGAGTGTCAAAAATAATGTTATTTTTTTACGCTTATAAAGTTGTTCTCTTTCGGTTGTTCTTGTGTTTCCTGAAGTGAGAGTTTTCCAGGATTCAGAATTCAGAAAATTTAGCATAATTGTTTTGAATTAAATTATCGCTATCCAAAGTTTCCAATGTTAATATTTTTCTGTCAATCAAGAAAGGTAAAGTTTTGGGGAATCATTCATCTTAGGTCTTCATCAATATGAACAGAAAACATGAAAAAAAGATACATTGTTTTTTCCTTCTTCAAGCTTTACTTTTTACTCATGGTTTCCTTACGTGTGCACTTATCTTTTTAAAATTCCACTTAAGGTATAATGGAAAGGTCTCCGTGAAATAAGCTAAGAATTCTGGAGCTCAGTCATAATTCATTTCCTTTATCAGATATCTCTTCTCAAGGTAAGCTCTAAGTCAAAAATAAATTTCATAATACTTTTATGTTTGCTGAAGCTGCTGTTGTGATGACAGAAATCACTTCTAACTACTTTGAATTACTTTCATCTACTATAAAAATGTTGCATGCCTTTTTCTTTCTTAACCAAACTTATCAACTATGTTGTCTATGCAGCAAAAGTTAGCACTGAATGCTGTATTTTTGATACAAATTTCACAGGTGATAGAAAGATTGTTTATATTTACATTGAAATTATTCTAGCTTATGGAAATATAGTTTCTCAGATCAAGATTGAGTAGTATATAAATATAGGTAACGTGTCTGTGTGTGTGTATATATATATATATACACACATGTGTATTATATATATGCCATTATATATATATATATCTCCATATCTACATATCTATTTATATAACGCATTTGATTTTAAGTTGTCAAACTATGGCATCCATTATACCATATGGATATACATTCTGAATTTCTCAGTTGATAAAATAGGTTGGTCATTTGTATTTTTTTTCTTCCATTCTTTTTTCAAAAGTCATGTAAATATTTAAAGTAGAGAACTATATAGCATAACATCAATTTCCTTTGCATTACCTTCTTGATTTCTCAGTGAAATGAAGGCTTGTGTTCCCTCTAGAACATCTCTAAAATTCCTTGACATTCCATGTAGTGTTTTGATTGTTTCTGAAATAATTCTCGGAGCTCATAATATATCCGTGCCTCATATCTAAAGATACATTGTATATATTATAGCTGATCTGAACACTTTCCAAGAAAAACTGCAGTATGTATGGTTATAAAACTATATTATAACTGCTTTTATGTTTTGCTTATATGTCTACTATATAAGCCCAAATTTTCTGAAAGCAACATACTTTATTCAAAGAATGATTAATTCAATGTTGCTAAAATTGCTTCTGTCTTCCCAAAGAAAGCATCATGTTTTTCTGCGGGAGAGTAAAGATCTTAACGCAACGCTTCTTCCTCCTCTTCAACCCTGCCCCCCACCCAATGCACATGAATCTTCTGTTTACAAGTAGAAGTTTAAATAAATGCATTTATCGCTCCTCTTCTCTGAGATCCATTAAAACGAAAGAAAGGAAAAAAATGATACAAATTCATAAATGAAGGAACAGATGAGGGGCCTCGGTAGTTAAGAAAATATAATACATTTCTGGAAGATGTGGAGAAGGTAGGAAAAAAGGAAACAAAGGAAGATATTTCCTAGGAAAAGTGAAGAGGAGGGAGAGCCAAAAAGGGAGCTGCTGTTTCTTTAGATTCTTGGAGCACCGGGAGCTGAAAGATGCCGGCTAAGGTAGGATCAGATGGGAGATTGGGTGCTAAAAATGCATCAATTAAAAGTCTACATAAAAAAGACTGACTGGCCTAAGCACAAATCATCCCCTCAATTTGGGTGCGGAATGCCAAGCAGATAAAAGTCCACTTCTGACAAATAAATGTCAACAAATAAGTTAAATCTGAAGCGTTCTCTGTATAAAAATTGAAAGACCTGAGTGTCTTAGTTTGGGCTGCTATAACAAAGTTCCACAAACTAGGTGGCTTATAAACAACAGAAATTTATTTCTCGCAGTCTGGAGGCTGGAAGTTTATGATCAGGGGGCCAGCGTGGTCAGGTTCTGGTGAGAGCCCTCTTCTGGGTTGCGTCCTGTTTTCTTATTGAATCCTTACATGAGATAAGAGAAAATTTAAGAGACATAGCTAGAGAGCTCTCTGGGGCCCTTTTATAGACACTAAACCTGTTTATGAGGGCTCCACACTCATGACCTAATTACCCCCTAAAAGCGTTACCTCCTCATATCAACACATTGAGGGTTAGGATTTCAACATTTGAATTTGGAGGGGTAGGGACATAAACATTCAGTCCACTGCACTGAGATCAACAATTTTTGCATTTTGGTGACTTAAGAGAATTGGCTAATTCTTTGCATCAACACTATAAAACAAACCTGCTTTTTTAATAAAACTAAAGAATTGGTTATTCTCACTGCCTCCACTTCCTAGCTTGTCATTCTCTCTTGGACCTTCCCCATGAAACAGCTGTTGACAGGGTGACCAAAGACCTCTATATTTTAAAATCTGATGATCAATGTTCAATTTTCCTTTCCTTCCTTTTTTTTTTTTTTTAGGTCGCTTGTGAGTCTTCATAGTTGGTCTCTCCTTCTTTCTTGAAACACATTTTCACTTGGCCTTTAAGGCTCCACACTTTGCTGGTTAACCTGCTACCTCACTAGCCGGTCTTTTTCAGTGTCCTTGGCTGGATTCTTCTCTTAACAACTACCAAGCATTGCTGCTCCTCCAGGCTCAGCTCTGAGACCTCTTTTTCCCTCTATTTATACTCTCTCCATAGGGGATCTCATGCAGTCCCATCCAACAAACAGAATTGTGAAAATAAATTGTTTTAAGCCACAACATCTTGAGCTGATTTGTTTCACAGTAATACCTAACTGAAATATAAGATTAATGAAGGGATTGCATATATATTGCATATATTTGTATATTTATTGCCATATACTCATGTTTTTAAACTATAAAACTGCAGCATCCTGTACAGATTATCTTAAAAATTATACTTTGTCATTTTCACTTTTTATAAATATGTTTTAGGCCATTAAATATCCCTCAACATTATTGACGGTGGCTGCATACTTTGTTATTTGGATGTGCCAACATTTATTTAAATAATACTTTGTTATTTGACATTAAAACTGTATCCAGTTTTTTCACTATTATAAACAATCATTTAATGAGCATCCTTAGAGCTAACTCTTTGCATACCTTGATAATTTATTCACAATAAACACTTGGAAGCATAGTTGTTAAATCAGTTAAGTACAATAAATACTTTTGCCAAGTTCCTATGAAGAAAGTCTATAGCCAATTTACGTAACTAGCAACCACAAATAAGAACTATATCACTGGTCCTCAATGCTTAAGTTAATTTTTGGTATCTAGTCGTAATATTGTATAAGAAAATAAATACCTTTGAAAATTGAACTTGTGATGTCGAGAAAAATATCGCTAGGAGGCAAAAATTTTCATCTTTATGATGAATGATAGAATATTCATTAAAGACAAATTCTTTATCTCAGAAATTGCAGAGTGGCACTTTTGAGTGGAAAAGAACTCTATTACAGGAAAAATTTTGACTGTATCATTTTAATTTTATTGTAACTTCCTTTGAATCCTGGATTCTCTTTTTATTGAAAAAAAATGTACTGATAAACATTTAAGGCTCAGTCGAGCTGCTTTCCTACATACATTATTTCAGATACACTGTTAGCTAAAGAGTACCTTATGCTCACTGAAATTATCTCTACTAGATTAAAAAACAAGATTTCCAAAACATTTGGCATTTTTTTAATATGGATATTTCAAAGAGTTTTATTGAGGTATAATTTTTATACAATAAGCCCTATATTCTTTATATGTACAATTTTATTTTTTGATATATGTGAAAACATTACCAAAATTGAGATAATGAACATATCCATCACTCCCAAAACGTTTCTTCAGTTTCACTTGTAACACGTTTTTCCCATCCCTTTTGGTACCGTCCCCCATCTCCCATCCCAGGCAACCACTTACCTGCTGTCACTACAGATTAGTTTGCATTTTCTAGAGTTTTATATACATGGAATCATACATTATGTAGTCTTTGTTATGTGGCGTTTTTTTACTGGCATAATTATTTTGAAATTCATCCATGTTGTTGCCCATATCAATGGCTCATTCTGTTAACTTATACAGTCTATCTTCAAGTGATAAATACCACTTCGTGTATAATATAAGAACCTGACAACAGTGTACGTCAATTTTCCTTTCCTGGCCTTTAATCTGCTGTTGTAATACAGTTTACTTATACATATATGTAAACTCTACATGACATTGAAATTGTATCTGTTTAAACTTGTATATTTTTAAGGAAATTCAAATAAAAAGAAAAAAGTATTTTATATTTATATATTAGTTACCTTTTCTGATGTTCTGTATTCCTTTGTGTAGATCAATATTTCTTTCTCATATAATTTTCCTTCTGCCTGAAAAAACTTTCTGTAACATTTCTTGTGGTATAGGTCAGCTGATGATAAATTCTTTCTTTCATATGTGTAAAAAAGTCTTTATTTCAAGTGTGTTTTTGAAAGATATCTCCATCAGAAATCTAGGTTGCCATATTTTTTTAATATTTTGAAAGATGTTGATCCACTATCTTCTCACATTTTTCCCCAATAAGAAAACTAGTGTCCTCCTTGTCTCTGTTTGCCTATGTGTAATGTCTTCTTTTTCTCAGGCTGGTGTTAAATTTTTCTCCTTATCACCATTTTTATCAATTTAATTACGATATGCCTTGGTGTAGTTTTCTTTATGTTTCTTGTGCCTGGGTTTTGCTGAGATTCTTGGATTTGTAGGTTCATAGTTTTCATACCCCCCTTCACTTCAGGTATTCCAAGTATATATATCTTAGTCCACATAAGGCTGCCCAATAGCTCACTGATGCATGTTTCCTTATTATTATTATTATTTTCCCTCTGTTTTATTCCAAATGGTGTCTATTTTTATGGGCTTAAGTTCACCAATCTCCTCTTTTTCAATGTCTAATCTGTTCATCCACTCAGTATATTTTTTTTGCCGGAAATTATAGTTTTAATTTCTACTAGTCAATTTGGAATTTTTAATAATATCTTCCATGTCTCTACTTTACTTTTTGAATATATGGAATGTAAGAAACACAATTATAATAACTTTTAGTATCTTTGCTTATTTTAACACCTGTGGCTGTTCAGGGTTGGTTTGAATGGATTGATTTTTTTCCTCATCATGAGTTATAATTTCCTGCTTCTTTGGATGCTGATTAATCTTTGATTGGATTCGAGATATTACCTTTCGGGTGGTCTTTTACCTTGTTGGGTGGTAGATAATTTTGTATTTCATAAAATATTCTTCAGCTTTGCTTTGGGATGCAGTTAAGTTTTATAAATAGTTTGAGCTACTTTTGTCTAGCATGCAAGATGCTACTCAGAACCTGAGAATGTTTATCTATGACAAATTATTCTCACTAGTGAGGCAAGACTCTGCTGAGTACTCTGCCCAATTATGAGTTTTTCCAGTGTGGCTGGTGGAAATGGCAGTATTGCAGGTGCTTATGAGTGCCAGGCACCATTTCTTCTAATCCTTTTGAGTGGTTATTTCCCAAGGCCAAGGTATTTTCCTCACATGCATGCACTGATCAGTACTCTACTGACTACTTGATGGGGGGCCCTCTGCAGATCTCCATGTTTCCCCTTTGTACAACTCTCTCCTTTCCTGTACTCTGTTGTGTGAACTCTAACAACTTGGGTCCTCCTGGACTCCCAACTCTATTTCCTCATTTCAGGGGAGCAGGCAGACTCTGTCCATGTTCCTTTTCTCTGTGCCATCACGTGGAAACTCTTTCAAGACTGTTAGCTGGAGCAATCACTGGCCTCACTTTGTTTGTTTCCTGTCTCTCAGGAATCAGTGTCCTTCACTGAATGTTGTCCTGTGTCTTAAAACCATTGTTTCACATATATTTTTCCAGTTTTTGAATGTTTCCAGCAGGAGGGTAATTCCAATCCCTATGACTCCATCTTCACCAGAAATGAAAGTGTACACTAATTTTTTAAACTATTATTTACTTGGCTTACACTTTTTACTTTCTAGGGATATTAATTACACGAAAATAGGGGGGAAAATAACAGACTTATCTTCACAATATACTGTGAAGATGCTTTCATTGCACAACTCTCTGCTCTGGAACTCAAAATGGCTCTTCTTGCTCACTAAGTTAAATATAAACACAAACGCAAGCCAATAAAGGTAGTTGCATAAAGGACTAAAACAGAGTTTTCATTGTTTACAGCTTTCTTATGTTCTAGTTTGACCCAAGGATACACTTAACCTAGAGGACCGGATAGACTATATAGTCTTTATTCAATCATCCATGATTAATATTACTGTCAAACAAAATCTTTATGAGAATTACACAAGACGTTGTAGGTTGTATAGCCTGAAAACAACCTGGACTTCTGATAATCTAAGTGGCAGATGAAAAAATATGGACTCCCACAAGTGTAAAACTTAAGGACTCTAACCAAGACATTTGCCTAAATAGTTGACCATCTCACTTATGTACAGGACGGAAAACTGTTTTAATCTACCACAAATATAAGAACATCTTTCCTTCAGCGTTTACAATAGGAATTGTGATTTTTTTCCCACAATATTTGCATATATTTGTAGACCTGAACCCTCTCTCCAAAGACCACATATAAACATTACTTTAGAGTGTCAAACTTCTGGAATTATCACTTCTCTTAACACTTTTAAATAACAGAGTCCTTGCTGGAAGTTTATTAATTTCTATATTGGAGAACATTAGACTATTAGAGAATGAAAAAAATTTACATGGATTAGACTGTTCAGGGAAGATTTCAGAGAAAACACTTTAACCTTAAAAATCCATAGACTTTTAGTAAATAAGGAATCTGTAAATAGTGCTTACACAAAAGTAAAGTTATTAAACTGATCACTATTTACTTCTTTATTACTCTCTGCATTATTCTTGGATCCAGATTTCAATAGCCCCTAATTATGTCTTAATGGCTAATTCTTCATATACTCGTCCAGAGTTGCTTTAGAATTTTTGTGACTTAGTCAGGATATGTCCTTTTTAGACAATGGTGAAATCAGCAAAGTCAATACCTTTCAATATGTCTATGTAAATGAACTGTACTTGATTAGTCCCATTAAAGATTACCATTAGCATGTGTATCTGTCAGCTATTTCCATAGTAGTGCTGCATAAGGAACCACTCCTAAGCTTGTCAGTGTCCTAAGATAACAATCGTTTTCCTACACTCACCAATCTGCAGGTTGGCTGGAGGTCAAATAATTTAAGCAGGATTTGACTGGGCTTCATACTAAGCTTCAGGTTGCATTCAGGACTGTTCTACCTGTCTCTATTCGCCATCTCTTGCACTGTCTTTCTCTCTCTCGCTGACAGGCTGATGGGGGCAGGACAGATGAAATCTGTTCAGTGATGAACTACATCATTTTCTCTACCACCAGAAAGATTTTTTAGAGATAATGTTGACGTCTTCCAGGACCATGGGAATGTTTGTATAATTTTACCCAAGAACTTCTCGTGTATCTTCTTCACATTGTCTTTGACTGTCCTTCTTATGGAAGGACAGCCTTTGCCAGGAGACTACACACAAAACAAGACTGCCTGTTTTCAACATTTGTTAACTTTATGTGTTGCAGAATTTCATTTCCTGTGAGCCAAATATCGTAACAACTTTCATAGCCATAGCCAGTTGTCTCCCAATTCGACTTAAAACATGAAGACTTTTTTCAAGAATAAACATCTTAAACTTCATAGCCTACAACCAAATTTACCTTAGAATGTCTCATTTTAGGCATGCAATTTTCAGGTACCTGTCAGGAATATAGAACATAGAAAAAAAAATTTTATAGATGGGAGAATAGCAAACAGGAATAAATAATGGTTTGAGGTTTTAGTGGCTTATCAATACCTGACTGAACTCATTACATAATCTGTCTTCAATCTTATTTAGTGCTATGATGTTCCCTAATAGCTTATAAAATTGAACACAAATGTAACATCACTGCTGTTCACTTGTTTTTTCTATCGTCACATCATTAGTAAAAAGTCCTTTTTATGAGAATCAAAATCCTATTTGGACTGTTACTTGGTTGAGCTTCTTTGGAAGCATTGTCTACTACTAAAATTTAAGCAGTCATATTCTTTATGAATACTGCTATAAAAAATATAGGGAACTTGAAAATCTTATGCATAAATGTGTTTCATTATTTTTTTCAAAAACAAAGAATGAAAATAAGAATTTTGCAAACTTGCCTAATATGTAAATTTCTGCCCTCTGGCATGGGCTTGTACATTTTCCTGTTGTTAAGAGATCTTGCCTGGTACCCATGCAAGAAAGTAAACCTACTATTCCCATAATGGTAGCTGCCACTTGAAGGTAATCAAAACTTTCCTGGAATATAGCAACCTCTGAGTCTTGAATAACAAAGAAACTTGGAGAGGCCCTGGGAAGAAAATAAGGAGCACTGGTTTTCCAGGGGATGGCAAAGCTCTCTTCAGATTCAGTCATCTCATTGCCCTACAGGATCTCCAGTTCCCTGCCCTTATTAGGATCCCTCTATAAAAGGGTTCAGAATTCCTCCCAAGAGTGACTTATGAAAACATATTTTTAATTCTTCAGGGTCTCTCATTCCATATTGATTTTTATTTCCTTCTAAGTTTTGCCTCTTCCTGAGGGAAAACCCAAATACTAGCACACTGGAGCATTTTGACCAGGACTAGAGTGACTCAGACTTGTTCTAAACAATATCAAATGTTTTTTATTCAATGTTTTAGCATTGCAACAACATAAGTAAAATATAAGAGACTTGGCTTTCCTTCTCTCTGATATTGCTACATTTCCCAAAAGGTCTCTGTAGAAAGTTGTGATTTTATGTGGCAAATGGGAATATTCCCATTGGTCCTAACAGCCATGAACATCCGTGTTTACAATTTTAGTAACGTCTAAGCCCTTAAGACTTACATGTCTTCATTCATACAACAAATATTTATTGAGTGCACTGGTACTATGGGTGAGAAATCAGAATTAGAAAGAAGAATATTTCTTGAGTTTCAAGAGGATAAGAAATAGGAAAAAGACAGAAAGGAAGACAAAGATGGAATGAAATAGCTAACACATTCTGACTCACACACACTTATGAGCTGCAAAGATCCTCCTGGCTTCAGAGTTGCCACGATCCTGTTGGCACCTGCCTCACGCCAAGTGCCTAGTACACTCTACTTTCCCATGTTAAAGTCCTCCTCTCTAGCCTGCCACAACATAAAGCCTAGTAAGCCCTGTGGCCGCAGGTTAAGTTGCAGCACAGACCAAGTGGCTGAGATCTAGTGCAAAGGAAGTAGACAGTTCTTCAACACACCAGCTAAATTGCTGTAGTTGCATGCCTGCTAATGCAATGCTCTTGAGTCCTGCACTGCTCTGAGGGCCTGAGGGGAATGGAGGGAATCAGCATTACACTGCTAAAACATCACTTTCTAAACTGGCACAATTTCACGTTCTTGGGACACATATCTTACAGAAGCACACGGATTTAAACGGGGACCCTGAAGACCTACACTTGAAAGAAGTAGCAAAGTAGCAATACATAAACATGTAGGTATTTTTAAGTGCTATTTTTAAGTTCATAGACCATTTTATCCTTTCAGATTAAAAAATATTTAGGGATCTCTGCAGTGCTATTACATAGAATAAGTAAATTTCAATTAAAAGAGGAGTATTAACAAGTCTCCACATTATCTTTAGCTAGAAGGGAAGTTTCTTCACTCGAATACCCAAAGATCAAATGACTTCAACTCATAGGTCACTTGGAAGAGCTCACTTAGGGACTTGAGAAAGGTGTATAGTATTACACATGGTCTTAGAAGTATTTTCTCAAGAATAAATTACTAACAAGAATCCTCCCTTCCATCACATTGGGTTGCCTCTCACAATTGAGTCCAAATGCCAATGCTTTTCGCTTTGAGTTTTCAAACGTATTAGTAATACAGTAGTTTCAATTCTGACTGATATCTCTCTCAGTCTTAAAAAAGTAAACTTAATTTAAGGTACCTTTGATATATTAAAGAAAAGTAATCATAACGATATGATTTAGAACTGGGAATTTGAAGTAACAACTTTTCCTACATCATTTTTGCAAAAGCATCTCTTAGCCTGGGGCTATGCCTGGGACTTCAATACACACAGTCAGTGTAAAAATTGCAGTATATTTCCCCCAAAGAACTTACAGTCCGAATACATGCCACAGATCCTCAGGAAGAGTTTAAACCATTTTAGAAATGTTACTAAAAATTCAGGTGATAGCAATTGTTAAGACGAAACATTTCGATTATTAAGCTAAAACTTTGAAAATTGATTTTTTTTCCTCCATCATCTTAATAGACTGATGTCATATAGAGTTAGTCAAAAGCAAAAAAAAACATAATTCAGAGAAAGTAACTTTACAACTATGCACACTGAACACATGTACTATCAAGAAAGTAAATAATAAGACTTGCAAATTTCTTGAAGTCCTGAAATCAATCAAGGGAAAAGAAATAAATGATGATCTGTGACTTGAATCTTTCACTAACATTTCTAATTTTTGAAAGAATGGCATTATAGCATTGAATGCTTACTCTCTCTTACAGTTAGAAAATGTGTAATAGCATCATAATTAAAATGCACTTATTGGTTATCAATTTACATAAAAAATGTTACAGTAGTCACTGGATAAGAACAACCACTCGAGCAGAGATTCTACCCTCCAGGAGTTTAAAGTCAGAACTGATGACGTGGCCTTGAATAAATCAATGTCAGTTATATGACACAATAACTGAAAAGAAGTAGATACTAAAATATGATCATGAATTCGTCTAAAGAGAAGTGGCATATGGTGGGGGTTATAAAAAATTTGGTGAGGGGCCGGCCCGGTGGTGCAAGCGGTTAAGTGCGCGTGTTCCGCTGCTGGTGGCCAAGGTTCGCCGGTTCGGATCCCGGGTGTGCACCAATGCACTGCTTGGCAAGCCATGCTGTGGTGGTGTCCCGTATAAAGTGGAGGAAGATGAGGCACGGATGTCAGCCCAGGGCCAGTCTTCCTCAGCAAAAAAAGAGGAGGATTGGCAGATGTTAGCATAGGGCTGATCTTCCTCACACACACAGAAAAAAACTTGGTGAGCAGAAGTATGGGGACAGGAAATGTGTCAGCTCTCTTCTGATCATTACACAAAGAATTTCCGGAAGATGTGGGGCTTCCAAAGAGGTCAGATCAGGGTAAAATGACAAGATGGAGTTCTCTGTGATCACTGAGTTATGGGACTGGCTGGAACAACGCAGGGAAGTGGGAGTAGGTTGACAGAATGGAGGATGGCTGAGAGACTGTGACTGAGGTTACGGGAAGGTGTGCATAGCAAAATAGGCAACAGAGCCAAACAGGGGCCCGAGAAACTTGAGCGCCTAGAACCAAATTACAGCTTTCCAGACCAAGTAGAAGTCAATTTCACTTTTAGATTTGCATCAAGAAACTGAATTGGAAATAATAGAAATAAAAAACAAATCTGAGAATTATTCATTAAGAAATTCCCATGTAGACAGTTTCTATTTCAAAACCACAAAATTCAGCGTGAAAAACATAAAGGTAGAACAATGTTTAATATATGAGTTACGCAGAAATTATTCTAGTCAGAAAACAGAAAAATAAAAGAAATAAACAATGCTAATTTTGCACCCATTATTCAGGACTTCCACTTGAAAGTGAAGAACACCAGTCAGATTTAGTTATGATAGAAAAACACAAAGCATTTGTGTGTTTATTTGGTTAGTGGGCTGTTTATTTATTGCTCTATCATATGCCTCTCCTAAATATTTACTGTAGATACTAAACTAATACAGCACCCAAATCTAACAGACTACTCTCCATCAATTCAAACTGAACTATCCTATTCTGGTTTATCTCCCTCTTATCCGCATATTCAGTTGGCAGTGCACTTTTTCAACGAACTGACATTTGGAATTTGAAAAATAATCAGTTTTCTATTGTATAAAGGATTGTCAAAGGGAAGAAAATAAAAAGAAAAGAAGAAAAGATCAAGTCATATCAATTAGATCCCTAGGATAACAAAGAATTTTTCTTGAAACATTATACAGTTCTGCTTCCTTTCTCTCTGTAGTCTTCTCCCATATACACACATATACAAGCACACTCAAAAATGAAAAACCAGGTCAGACTGGATCTCCTGTTTTGTAAACCACCCATTACAAAGGGCCACACCGGTCCCCTCTTTCATTTCAAGACAAGAGATAAAAGTGGCAGTTGGTTTGGATCTCGAAAGCAAAACAACAAAATAGCCAAAAAAAAGAGAAGAAAAAAACAAGAGAATTCTGACCATTTGAATTTATTTGTATTCAAATTATGTGCATTATAAAGTTGTTTATTTAGAGGACTTATTACCTATTTACTTTTCTGGAGTTATGAGTAACAATGTGAATCATAGTTGAGAAACAGTCCCAGCTCAAATTAAAGATACTTTTACTCTTTGTTAGGAAACCTAATGGATTGAACATAGGTTAGCATTTGAAAAAGACCAAGATTTGTTTGTTTGTTTAAACAAACAATGAGGTTCAAAGGTGGGGTAGACCATACGACCAAGGCAGTGAAACACGGTGAGCAGTGGTTCGATGAGCGCTAGTATCATTATGACTGCGAGCCACTGGATTCAGGAAATATTTGCACTGCCTTTTCCTATTCCCCTTTTCTTTTAGTCTTTGATGGATATATAATAATTATATTTTATAAGAATGCCAGTGGTGACGGAAGTGCTTCTCCTAATGCAGAGGCTGTAAAGCTATCAGAAGAGCTTTAAGCAAATGTTATCTGTTTTACAGAAGAAATCAATTACCCCCAGATTGCTTAAACCAGTGACAGGCATGGTAAGGAATAAAATGTGTTAAGTAGAAAAGTTACAGCCATCAACGTGTAAGGAATCACATGATGTATGAAAGCAATCACTTGTTCAATTTACCTTCAAAACTAAAACAAGTTCTTCTGCATTGGAAATAAACATGAACGTCTCTCTGAAAAGGGAACAATTTCCAACTCAATGGAAAAAGTACTGTATAAATTTTAGCCAGCAAAAGTGCCATTAGGAGCACACAACCAGGTTTTCAGAGATAAAGTATGTGAACTATTTAACATACTTATTTCAAAGTAGGCATCAGTTTGTCTTCATTGTCCTGCAATTCAGCATTATGTAATTTTCCAGATATGCCTAGAATAAAAGGAATTTGCTAGAAAATACTCCACAGTTTATAATATTCCTTATATTTATATCAAACTGCAAAGGATTTTACTCAATTAAAATATCTTTAGGAGATTTAAATTTTAATATTCATTATTCACTGTTGATAACACATTTTATTATCCATATTAGGAAGAAAAGATTCAGAAGTGGGCCTTTTTTCTGCCTAAAGAAGAAAAACAAATGTTTCAAAGAGGTTCTGACATTCTTATGGAGGACATCATGGCTCCAAATGCTCATCAAAGCTGTTAATTATTCAGGTGGAGTTGGCATCTTGTTTGTGAAACAAGGTCACCATTTTTAGTTCTTTATCCCATCAGTTCTTTAGGAATTTTTGCATTGTATAATTTAATTTTTAAAACAAATTAATTCAAATCACATGTAACATAAAAAAGTGATTTCTTAATATTGCAAAACAGGAATCATTTTACCAGATGTGCCATTAGAGGCATCACAGCATAACCATCCCATTTCTGCAAGTGTCGTGCGCAATGACAGCTATGACAAGAGATACCTGCCTAATGAAGAACTTATGTTTTTCTTTTTACTTTCTTCGTTTTTTAAACCGGGAAGTGTTTAGAAGAATTTGTTCACATGATCTTTTAATAGAATCAGGAGTAATATACCAGCTGGTGCATATCATTCTTTTACAATATTCTGAGGGAGAGTTCTACACTGATTTAATTTTCTTGGGAATAAAATACGTATATTCAGATTTCATGCAAGTCAATTGTCCTTAATGGACAAATGTTAATGATAAATTTAAAGTACTATATTTTTGGAACATTTGTAAGTTCAAATTTTTAAGAAGAGTCATATTGCACTTTTTTTATCCACTCTGACACAGAAAACAATATTGTGAAAATTCCCAAATGAAAGACAACACTGCTAATGCTTTCCTCTCTGCAAAATTATCAGGTTGATATAATGGTGATGTCCTACTGATTATTCACCACAGACCTGCTAGCAGGATAATGCATTCTTAAAATATGAACTTGAAGCTAAAATATTAAATATGCATTTCTTCCTCCTATAGGACATGTTGAAACGCCACATGCTGTTGGTGAGAATGACCCACAAGTGCTGGATTTTTCTCCCCTTCGCTCTTCTTTTCCAGAAACAGTTAGTGCGGCGTGCAGTGAACCAAATCAACAATGTGATTCAAGCTGTCTCCGTAGCTTCTTGGCAAAAGAAAGGATAAACTCTAAAAACTCCCCTCCTGCAGCTTTCAGCTCTTGCTTCCCATACTTTCACATCTTCCGTCACCTCTGGCGCTGTTACTGACCCATGCTAAGCTAAACTAAAGGATGATAAGTTTGCTGCTTTTGCCCTTGTCCTGAGGGGCTGCACATTATCCTATCAAGTATCAGTAGCCATTTCTGTGGGATATTTGTCACCCCACGAAAGCCTCTGGAACAAATGAAATGGGCAGCGAATTACAGAAATGTCATTCTCTAAAGGAAATGGATGAAGGCTTTTGTTCTCCAGTAATAAATAGACGCCATAGGCTTATAACACTATTTTTATATTAAATTTGACAGGGTTACTATTTCTAGTTCATTAAGGGAACAGCTTGAAAACTATTTCTTTCTGTACTTTTAAAACAATGTTGTTTCTCTCCCAGTAATAAATATAAACAATACCTGGCAATAGATACTGGAAATCACAGAGCGTGATTAATTTCAAGTTACTTTTGCTAATGATTATTTTAAGAAATGTACAAAAAATCATTTCAGGGAGGGATTTTGAGATTATAAATGGATTATGTAAGAGGTACCTATGAATGGATTTTGAAAGTCTGATTTATACCTATTCCTCCTTTCTTTATAAATCACAAATATATTACTTCCCTTCCTCACTTTTCTCACACATTATAGTTTTACAGGGCATCATGATAAATATGCCATGGACAAAGGTCAAGCAAAGGATAATAACTCAATTGCTTAAATGAAAGCTTCAAAGTAAATCCTCTGTGTTTAACAGCAGCATACAGGGGTCAAGATGACAATGTCCCAGACTAGAGAATAAAATGTGTTAATACCTTTGAGCCTCAGTACCTTTGTTAAATGGGTATACTGGACTGACATACTTAGATGTTCTTTGAAGTGGAACTTGAGCAAGAGACGTAATACATGATAATAAATTAAATAGCACCACATATTTTTAGATAGACTTGGGTTGTGCAGTTTACCAGGTTGAGCTGAGCATTTTCATGGCAGTTATTAACTATTTCTAATATAATAGGTTATTTCTTCTATAAGTTCACCTACCCAATGATTTAAGAATTGAGCTACCTTTTGCTTACTACACTTATTTTTAAAGCAAAATTTGTAAGACAAGGTAGTGAAAAATAATTCATGGGAATTTTTATTTGACCCCTTGGTATATTGATAAAAAGCATTAATAGTTGTGATATACTCTTTGTGAAAATTATTTAATAGTGAAACACATTATTTGTGTTTATCTTCAGATTTTCTGATTCTGTGTTTTAAATCATAACTCTTGGGTAGATGTACTATGTTGCATACCTTAAGTTTAGTCAATATATGTCAATATTTTGACAGAATTGAGTAGTAAAACCTGGGTAAACCAATTCTAATTTTCAATTAGGTCAAAGTCACCATTTCTTAGAGGTAAATGATTTAAAAAATTTCAGGTATATCTTATGCATCTTCAGTAGACATCTGTCCTATTTTACATTTTTTACTTCTCTTTGCTTCTCAATATGAGACCACATGCCTGGCTTTCTGAAGTTCATGACTATATGAGCTTTGATAAGGGCACTATGGGAGCCAAAGTTTCTTCAAAGATTAACTAAATATGTCAGTCCACATCTACCCATGTAACGTGTGCTGAAGCTCAAAGGCACTAATGCACATGGTAATCTCTAGATTACTGCTGTGAGCCACCCAATACGCATCCTCTAGTGTCCTTTTTCTGACAAGTTAGTCTTCATTGCTTGCAACTAAGAACTCTATCTTTAAACATTTGAATTCCTTGACAAAATCTAGCCAGTGATTTTGCACACAAGAGAGGGGAAAGTGTTTGAAAAACCCATAAGAAGAAAACCATAAGAAATTTTTTCTTTGCAATTGGAAAATGATGACTAATATCCCCCATCTTTGTATCACAAATAGAATGGGTAGGTTAAACAGAAGCATGGTAGATAAAAAGACATCCATTAGTAGAAAAATTGTTTAAAAATTACAGTAGGTAAAGAGTTGAGTAAATTGTTTTTCTGTTGATTTTTAAAAAGAGACAAATTCCATCCTTTTTGATTCGATTTTGTTCTGTTCCATCCAAAGGAATTAAAGTGTAGACTATATGCAGTCTTTTCATCATCAAAATACTTATTGTTTAAAATTTGGCTTCTAGGGCCGGCCCCGTGGCTTGGCAGTTGGGTGCGTGTGCTCCGCTGCTGGCGGCCCGGGTTCGGATCCGGGCGCGCACCAACGCACCGCTTCTCCGGCCATGCTGAGGCCGCATCGCACACACAGCAACTAGAAGGATGTGCAACTATGACATACAACTATCTACTGGGGCTTTGGGGGGAAAATAAATAAATAAAATTATAAAATTTGGCTTCTATTTTTATCTGACTTCTCAAGTAAAGACATTTCTTAAAGGCAACCAGTTTCCTCTTAATTACCAAATGTAAAGATCATTTTTAAATAAATTGATTTTTTTATTTCCTTGATTTATATTCCTTAATTTAGTCAACAAATATAAAACTGAACTTCTTACTTACCAAAATATCTTCCTCTTGATTTCCTCATTGTTAGGGAATCAGTAAGTAGGAGCCCAGAGCACATCAGTGATATTGTGGGAACGGCCAGAGGAAAGGATGCTATACTTCCTCCTAAGGAAAAAAATGGTGACAACAAGCAAAAAGAAATAAGTTTCCCCACCTACTGGTGAAACTGAAGATTGTTTAGCCACATTTAAGCCAAGGGCTTCAGAGTAAGGAAACCAAATATAAAGCTAAAGGTACCAGCAACAACTTGGCAGCTTATAGGCTGTACAACAATAGGAGAAGGGCAAACAAGTGTGTGGCTGCTTCAATGCCATAGTGGCTTAACGGAAGGATGTTCTATACACGCAGCCACCTTAATCTAGTTGACGAGTTGATTGGCACTCAGAAACGTAGGATTTGGCAGAATAAGGTGGGGCTGGGGGTGGTGCAACGTATTTTAGCAGTTCTTTGATAATTTATTGAACTAATAATATTTTTGTGAATTGCGTTGTTATGCTAGAGTAAGAGTACCTGTCTTTATATGCCCATGTTTTGGAGAAGAGAGGGCAGAGAAAGTTACAAGAGGGCAACCTCTAAATATTTTATAAATCACTTATGAAATTTACCCCACAAAATGTCAGATCATTTATATTAGAGTCACTTGTGGCATTTGAACACTTAATTTGACTAAACATAGCTCATGACTCTTCAATATAAGAGAATGGGAAATATTTGAAAAGCATACAAAAATAAAACATAAGAATAATTTACAGTGTGAAGAACTAAATTTTCTAGAATAATCAAATCAAGTCTAAAAAAGAAAATGCATTTTTTTTTTTTTTCTTTTTTACAAATGAGAAGCATGGTAAGTAAAAGAAGACTTTCTTTAACAGAAAACTATGAAAACCTTGTGGTAGGTTACTCCAAGAGTTTGAGTAATTTCCTTTTGTGTTGATCATTAAAAATAGAGTAAACTCTGTTCTATTGAGTCAATTCTCTTCTGTCTCGTCATGCACGCCTCTCTCTTCAGTTCCTGTCCAGTTAGTTGTCTAGCTCTCTTGATTTTGACTTATCAATATTTCTAGCATCCATACGTAATTTTAAATTTCAGTTGCTTCTCTTCTAGTGTGGGCCCCCTTGAGCTCTCTCTTATATAAGTTGCTACCAAACAAAAACAAAAACAAATTTTTTTAGAATCAGTTAGGCTTACCTCCGCTCTCCCTCCAGCTCCACTGTACACTATAGTAAATGAGACTTCGTAAATCTCCTCCCAGCCCCACCAAGACCGGAAGCACAGGATTCCACTGCTCCATCTCTCACTAGCTCAGCAAACATGATCAGGTGGCTTTAAATCTCTAAGACTCAGTTTCCTCATTCAGAAAAGCAGGACTAATAATAGTACCTGCTTCCAACAGTTGATATTTTGAATACACTTGAATTTTTTGCAAAGTTTTCCCAAGCTATTTGTCACAGTATGTTCCCTTCCAAGACAGAGACTTCTGGTGGGTGTGTTTCTTAACCACGTCTAAATAATGCGAAATGCAAAATATGTTATCCTTTGAATTTGCTGACATTAGGACACGTATTCAATAATATTTAAAATAGTGTTCTCTTTCCAAAATGATTTATTTTTCTTCATAAAAAGTTCTGCATACACTAATTTTATCACTTCATATTTATACACATATATGTACAGGTGGTTTGTAAGTATAAGGGGTTTAAGGTCATGTGTATTAAAATGGATCTAGGGGCTGGCCCGGTGGCACAAGGGGTTAAGTGCGCGCGCTCCGCCGCGGCGGCCTGGGGTTCACTGGTTCGGATCCCGGGCGCGCACCAACACACCGCTTGTTAAGCCATGCTGTGGCAGCGTCCCATATAAAGTAGAGGAAGATGGGCATGGATGTTAGCCCAGGGCCAGTCTTCCTCAGTAGAAAAGAGGAGGATTGGCATTGGATGTTAGCTCAAGGCTTGTCCTCCTCACAAAAAATAAATAAAATAAAAAATAAAATTGATCTAGGTGATTTTTTTTCTCTAAATCATTTTCTAAGCTGAGACTAATCAGTTTTATGAAATCTGGGACCAATTTTGACTAAGACACTCAAGGATTAGTGAGACACTCGAAACTTAGCTACTTTAAATGCTTTTTTTAATAGCAGCATTAATATCATTTTTGTAAGGAACACAATAACCACAACATTTACTCATTCCTGGAGAACAATCATGAAGATTGATTTTCATTGCAATCTTAATTTTCAGGTGATAAAAAGTGGAATCACAAACTTGTACTGTTAACAACATCTAGTAAAATGAAATGTAATTGAAACATATAATGCAGGACTTTAAAAGAGAAGTAAACTACTGCTTTTAAATGGCTCAGCTTGTATTGATAAAAGTTGGCACAAATGACTAATCTTTTTAAAGTTTACTTTCTAAATTTAACCTTGAGCTGCCACACAGCAACTATCACTAGTTAAAAATTGCTTTGCAAAATCAGCCATAAAATGTGTATTATATATACATTTAATATAAAGAGAATTCTTCAAATCATAATATATTAATTAACTGCATGATATAGCAAGCCATGATCAGATTACTTATTGAACTAATTTAATTTGCACAGTGGCAGCTAATTTAAAGGAAGCATTCTCTTTTCAGGCTTGTTTTTAGAAATTATTGAGTAAAAATTATCAGTCTGGAATTTGAAAACAATCTTGCCCCCTCCTTTTCTCTCTTTCGGAGGGACAATTTGCAATACGTCTACCCTTGGTGGCTAGAGATAGAAACAAAAAACAATGATAAGAATAAACTCGATGATGAAAATCCATGGAAGAAGAAAATGAATTCTGGTTTCTAAGATTAGCATCAGATTTTCATCTCTTTATGCCCTTTTCAGAATCCTTTTGAAATCAGTGGGAAATCTTTGCATCGGGGTAAGAAAGAATACACCTTAAGTGTGTTGCTGGGATGTACTCAGAACAAACAACTGGAAACTGAATCCTACTGCCCACAGGCCTGCATACTTGTTTCTGTACTCATGTATTCTAAAGAAGCAAGAGATCAGAGAGAGAACAAAGAAATAAAGGACCTTGATCCAAATAGTAAAGTGGGCCTTAGCCAAGCTATTATGCAGAAAGACATGATGGATAAAGTATTTATATGACTACTAATATATTTTGAGACTGATGTAAAAATGTCCACGAAGAGGTTCGTTGAAATGAACAAGTGACCCAATTGCGTTAATGTAAGCTGACAAGGAACAAAACTTTGTCACATAGCAGAGCACCAAACTTGTGGAAAATAAAACCATTCCAAAGTTGTTGCAGATATATTTTACAGGACACCATAATTAAATAATGGTATCCATAGTCCTAGTATACCAAGGGGTTCAGTAGTGGAAATGAACAACAAAAGTGATAGAAGGAAATAGGTAATGGAAGGAAATTTATTAAATTTTAGTTCTGGTATACATGAGGCAAAATGCATTCCAATTCAACGAGCGTTATCGTCCTCACCAATGTGTCATCATCCTGCTATTAGAATGGCTCTCATATTCTAACTACAAATTACTCAGGGATAAACAAATGTATTGATTTTTAATCAAACAGACATTTGCCAAATTAGAAGACATTTGTCCACAAGAGATGTGTACCTTGCACAGTTTTCAAATGATGGAAACTGATGACAGTGCAGGCAAAGCTTTGATCAAAATTTGTTATCACAGATTTATTGAACATTTATTTTGTGTCACTATTCAAAGCCCACAGGTAAATCCTATGTAGTTAATACTCTTCTTCAACCAAAAGTTCATTGAAATTTACCTATAAATTCAGTTTCTGAAGTCTAAGACACCCAGTGATGACTTTAGCTTAAGGTACAAGAACACTGTACCCGAAACCATTGTCACCCAGTGTCACCCAAACCATTTATACCCTGTAATAGAAGCATTTATGCATTCTTCACAGACAAGGATCTAATTCCAGTTAGTGTATTCAGGAATGATGAAATTCATTAATTCTATCATGGTTTAAATTTTTATTCTCTTAAGTAAAAAATGTTGCATTTTGGCCCTCAATTTAATAAAAACTATTTAAACTTTGCGTATACATATGTTTCCCCTCTCTGTTTTGTGTCTTACACTATACTGGAGATAAACAAAATATTTTGGAATCAATCAAACAAATAAAAGCATGAAGTCCAGAAATTTTAGGTAGAAACACTATTACTAGGTTTTCTGGTGGTTTTTTCCTTGCCGAAGTTATTATTTCAAGTTCATTCTTTGATGTTAGGACGTACAAAGAAACTATTCAGGATAAAATGAATTGAATGAAGTAATTAATAATACAGAGTCGGTAAAATAAATTTGAACAAGGCAGACTGATATTCTCATGTGACTTGTAAAGTAACTTTATTAAAAATTTCAAAAGATGATATTCCAGAATGTTTTGGAAATTGGCAGCATCCTTGAAATGATCATATATCCATGCAAGGTGGTGACCTTCAGCTATGTTTAAATTTAAGATAGGACAACTTAGCACACATTTTTAGATATTTAATGATTTAAGAGGACACTGTCTTTCATATGCTTTTAACAGAGCACAGGTCTTATTTTTATTTTTCTGTTATCTCATATGTATCAATAGGTCAATCATATAAGAAGAAAATTATTTCCCTTTTACCTGTTCATATCTAGAAGAAAATTATACAGTAAAAGCAAGCAAGCAAAACAGGAAGAAGAAAAAATAAAATATACATGTTATGAATGACGAAGAAAATGAAAATATAAAGAAGATGCTAAATTAAGCATTCATACATCAGGGATCTTGGTTAGACTACTCACGTCTCATTTTTTTTTCCTTTCTCTCATTTTTTTTATTGTCAAAATGATTATCTTGGGGCCTGCTTGGTGGTGTAGTGGTTAAGTTTGCGCATTCCCCTTCAGCGGCCCAGGGTTCGCTGATTCAGATCCTAGGCGTGGACCTACTTACCGCTCATCAAGCCATGCTGAGGCAGCGTCCCATATAGAAGAGCTACAACTCTACAACTATGATATACAACTATGTCTGGGGCTTTGGGGAGAAAAATGAAAAAGAGGAAGACTGGCAACAGATGTTAGCGCAGGGCCAATCTTCCTCAAAAAAAAAATTGATTATCTACAATTCCTAGTCATCCATATCTCTTACTATTTTCTACTTTGAACCAAGCTGGCTATTTGCCATGTATTAAAATTTTGCATTGTACATTTATAGAAAAACTTACTTTTCACTTCTTTCAATTCTCAAGTTTGATGCTTCACACATACCTCTATCTCCCCAATTAAATTGAAGTAGAAATAGAAAAATGTAAATAGTAACACTCCCAAAAGGAATGATGGAATAACTGGATTTTTTAAAACGGTAACCTATGATTGCCTAACTTATCCCTTTTAAACGAAAATTCACAAGATTTTCCATATATTTTCTAGCCTCATGCAGTCATTCAATAAACTAAAAAAGAATAAGCTCATGAATGGTGTTGAAAAGAGCATAATGATTTTGCCAGCGGGACAGTAGCTCCAGGATCTTTCAAAATAACAACAAGCAGAGAAGAACATGGACCAAGCTCTTGGTGGCCTTGTTGGGGCTCATTCAAGGCAACCAGGAGGCATGAAATTTCAGACGTCAAACTGTGGTCAGCCGGATACCTGAAATGGCTGGAATGGCCACGCTACGGTGAGTTCTGGCTATCTGAGCAGTCTATTTCATCAATTCATTACTTGCGGGCTTTGAATAGTGCCTAGCACAAAATAACCGATCCGTAAATCTACGATACCAGAAGTTTTGATTAGAGCTTTGCCTGTGCAGTCATCAAGTACTAGTTCTATAGCCAGTAACACTTTGCTTGGTGTTGAACAATTCAGTTGTCACCTTCGTCAACCAGAACGTGCCCAGAGCAACCGAAGCCCTGTACCTCAAGAGGTTTGATAACACGCTAGAACTTTGAGAATCTTGAAGAATTCTCAGTTTCTCTTTATTAGACCAGCTTTTGACTATTAGCAAAAAAAAAAAAAAAAAAAGGCCTACTTTAATTCAGAACAAAATAAAGAAGGCAAAGCAAACATAAAATGAAGAGAACATATGGCTTTTTACATGATATATGCCAATATTTTACCTGTCTTCTATTATTCACCTTTCTTCCAGATTTACATATTTCTCAATTTATACATAGGGAATTGAGGACTTTTTAAAGTTTTCCCCCACCTTTAATAGATGCAGCAATGTTTGGGATTCTAGGAGACACTTGATTATTCTTTATAAAGGACATTTTTCAGAAGGAATTTTCTTCTCAAAAATCATTATGAATTTAGAATCCTCTTTTCCTCTTCCACCAGTAGATCCCCTACTGCTGTTTGGTTAGTTTCTTGGGAAGAAGCTTGCCATTCTAATGCGATCTTCTCTGTTTCCGTGTTTTCTCAATCGTAGACATCCTGAGGTGGGGTGGGAGAGGCACCCCTAGTATTAATGCCAAAGTTAATGTTAAAGTGCCAAGAAGGAACTTTAAATTCTCCCTAATATTAAAAACACTGAGATAAAATACACTCATCTTTTTTTTTTCTCTCTCTGAATACTAGCTGTCCTAAATTCTACTTTTCAAGGACACAGGAATTTTTTTAAAAATCTCATTTACGCCATCAACTATTATAACAATTGTTTCTTCAAGACTTGTTTGCTAGATTACAGAAAATGCAAGTAGAATAAGAAGAAATGCATGTCTTTATTATTATTAAGAGTAAAACAACTTAATAAGAAACTTGTGAAGTAAATGGGTTAGCCTTTCTGCACCCTAAAGGATGAGCAGCCAGCTTTCCTGCCCACTAACGAGCTACTTTTGACCTGACTAAAACCATTTCAGGACCCCTCTAGTGTCTACTCATTCACAAAGGCCTCCCCCACCCCCATACCATTTCATCCAATGGGCCGTCGGCCTGATCTGCATGCAGTATTGTCCGCCAGCGTGAACGATTTACAATGGGCACTTTATTTCTGTAATTTAAAAGGAAAAAGAGAGAGAGGAACAACTGCTGATGCAAAATATCATTATTTCCTTTCTAATGGATGAGTAATAACCAAGAGATTTCTGAAAAGCTGTCCGGGGTGCCTGTCAGCGCTGGCAAAATTTCTGACCCAGAGAAATATATTCACAAACAGCCCCTGTGATTATGAGTTACAGGCCCCTTTGGAGAAAGCGGCTTAGAGAAGCACCAGAGAAATCATAAAACTCGTCTAAATACTTGGCACATAGAATTCACCATTCATACATACATACGATTTTGCACAGAAGAAAATATGTAAAATTATATGTTCTGAATTAAATTTAAAACAACATATATGGAATATATGTTATACAAGAACTCTACAATGAAACTCTATTTCAATAGATGCCAAAGGGCTGGAAATCAGGAAAAGGATGTAAATTAGATCAGACTTTGGCACCTTGCAAATCCACATTCCCATCAGTCCTAGTCCTTGCTCCAATTTAACTTGATTCTGAAGATCCTCTTTGTGGTCTGATTTGGAACCTATTACCTCTTTTTTGAAAGGAGAACAATAAGGGAGGAGAGACGGAATATGTGAAGAAAGGTAACAATAATTCACTTGAATTAAGGGATCATTTTGCTTCATGTTCCCTTTCAGTCCCTCCTACCCTGGCATAGATCTTGGCAACAGTTGCTGTTACGGTGCCAACTTAGTGAAGGCAGTGGGCTTCGTGCTGGAGTGGAGAGGAGCAGCATAATGTCTCCAAACTGAAACTGTTTATCAAACACCACAAGCCAACAGAGGAAATTAGGCAACTAGGGTTTAAAACAACTGTGATCATTCAAATCAGAGCTTTGTTCTACCCGGGATTTCTCTAAATGGGGGCTATTCAGCAACAGGCTCCTCTGGCTGGTCCTTTGGGAAAATTGCAGCTTGGGCATAACTTTCCTCTAGTTGGTCTCTCCCAGTACTGGTCACTTTGCAGAATGTGAAAAACGTGTCTCCAATAAGTGAGGAGGTGTGCCCTTAGCAAGGTACATGGGATCTACAAAAGATTATATACATAGATGTGAAATGAAAATGATTAATGCAGTGTTTATACAATCCCCATACACATAGTAAGTTTCTTGGATAAAAATCAGTTAAAGTGGCAATTTGGCATCCTGTGGAAGAAACATCTGGTTGGTTGACTGCAATTTCATTTATGAATCAGCAGTTTTGGCACCGTACAGACACAATCAGTGATTAATTTTATGACGTTATCTGAGCTTATTCGTGCTTCGTTTTAAAACGCAGGCAAATGTTCAAGTGTAATTGGGGAGTGATATAGTAATAACTTTGTCTAGTAAGGAAATCATGTAAATACTAATGGCATAAATCAAATAAATAGTAATTTATGTCATCTTTACAGTCTGCAGAGTACTTCTATAGGTGTTATATCATTTGGTTCTCATGATACCTGTGAAGTAGACAAAAGGGAAATTTCAATTTTACAGTTAAGGAAACTGAGGCCAAGGAAGTTACCTTGCTCAAGATAACTTGTTAAACCAGAACTTAAATTCAGGTCATCTGATTCCAATTCTAGTGCTAATTGTTTGCTCATTGCAGGTGGGAGATAGGCTAAATTTAAGAAAGAGTGCTTTAGTAACTGGTCAGGGTTGTTGTTTTTGGTTTAGAAGTGGAACAGTGAAGGAGAACGAGAGGCATCTTCACAATTCAGAACCTTTTGTAGATTAACAGTGTGTGTTTGTGGGTATTGATAGATAAAGTAGGTATGTAGGTAAGCGTGCATATTTGTATTTTGTGTGTCACCACACTCTACAGATATTGATCAGCAATCCCATGGCTTGTGTGGTTGAAAACGCGTTGCTAGCTCTGGTCTTAGTCACTTTCTCCATGCCCTATGACAGGAAAGGTACTTCTCAGTTAGCTGCCACCATCACTTTAATATCCTTTAAGAAGATATAAAATAGAAAGAAAGAACAGAAAGATGGTGTTCACAGCAGGAAACCACACCACCATCATTTTCAGCGCACCCTGGATAAGAGACAACTCTGCGTCTATTCCATCTGAAGCTAGAAGTCGGATTCTCAATTTTTATATTCAAAAAAGAAAGTGGACTATCTCTTTGTTTCAATGTGTATATGAGTGTATTACTTTCATTTTTAAAAATTCCAAAATATCCAACCTCTTTTTTTTTTTTAAGATGCAGGGTTTACATGGCATTCTGAACGTGCTGTGAAACTCAGACTGAGTGGAAATTTAGTTTGCTATTGGCTAAGTTTTGCTAGCACTTCAATCAAAAAGTCAGGAAATTGACTCTTCACGTGTGTGTGCCCAGAAGCACGTAAAAAGAAGCAGAACCTGCACATAAGGAAATAAGGAGCTAATGGTACAGAATACGGATGCCACAGAACACGCTTAGTTTCATAGGCTTGGTTCTTAACTCCTGCCATTTTTTTTACACTTCAAGAGTAAAACAAAGATCAAGCTAACAGCAAGAGTTAATGCAAAAAAGGTGGCTCTTCCCCAAACATTCTGCCTTTTTATCCCACTGTCTGGAAAATGAATTGAGGTTTCCAAAACTAGCAGTGCTTCTGCATTTTTCTTCATTAGGAAGTGTATTTGTAAAACAAGCTCCAAATTTTTGCCATTCATGATTCCCGGTCACAGAGTGATATTCTTCAGTGACACAATCTTCAATGTATATGAGCCAAAGGATCATTGCTCATCCAGGTCTCACGACGTAGTGAGGGCGCAGCTGAAACCACCCCTCCCACACTCGCCACTTCAACAACAGCAGCTCGTTATCAGAAGCACGTTGCACAGGGCGGTGCAAGCACAAAAATCAATCTGATTGCCTGTATGGTTCTGCAAAATCATTCCAGGGGAGAAAAAAGAAATGTCGGAGAGGAAGGAGAAAAGGGGCTGGCAGAGTGGAAAAGAGCAGGAATGAGGACATAAGCCCTCACAGGCCCATAAGAACTGAAGTTTAATGGCTGAGTGCTTGTTTTGAACTGTGACCTGAGGTTTGGCTGGGCACTAACAGTGGCATGCCTCATCAGCCACTGTCATAGCCACCCCAGGGTATAGCTCCAGCAGGGAGCCAGCTCCGTATCCTGAATTCTCAACTACCAGCTACCCACTGCCTCCTCCGCACGCACTGCTGAGACCCTGCCGAGAAATCAGCATGCAACCCAAGGAAGCATCCTTTCCTCTGGAATAAAAATTAATATTACTTGTCATATTTCATGTCTGAGCTCTTTTCATGCTTTATCCTCTGGTAATGAGGGCTAAATTACCAATATTAGTAGATTTTCATGGCTAGCACAGAAAGAGCTGTTACCAGAATAAATGTTTGCCTTGCTTCTGTTGGACACAGGCTCTGCTAATGCAGCTTTGCTAATTATTTTTAAATAGGCAATAATCTGCATCCCCTAGTGCTGGATAGTGGATTGGCCACGTACCTGCTATTTCCCTTATTTACATGTTTTACAACTTTATCAACTACACTAATTACACTCTGAGCACTGTTTAAAATTTTCTGTTAATAGAGATACAATGATGCACCAGAGGATGTGTATTTATGCCATAATTACGCCTCTGTTCCTACGATGCAGTCTCCAATTAGCTGTCTACGGTGGCACAAGCAGCTGCCTGATATTCTAAAGCAGTGAAACATCTGCACGGCGGATGATACGCTCACATGGATTTTTTTTTAAGCCTAGAAATTTACACCCAAGGGAGTGCAGACAAATAGGAGCCTGTCATGTGTAGGGATGATTAGAAATCCTCACCATGGCAACATTGGAGCAGCCATGTCACAGAGTGAGGGGACACATGTCTAGATGAAGGCGCTAAAAACATTTGCTATTTTTTTTTAGCTTCAGTCTTCCAAACTTCCCTCCCTCCCCCTGTCTTTTTTTCATATTCTTCTCTTTGCATCTAAAGCCAACCAAAACAGCAGGTGAAAAGGCCCAAGTCTGCAGCCATGCAAGGCATATGACACACGGGATTTCGTGTTAGGAAAAACAGTGTGCAATCAGAAATGTTAGACCCAGGAAATGCACAGGGCCAGGAAAGGATGTGCTGTGTTTTGTTTGGAAAATATTGTAATTATTATTATTTTTTTTTTTAGTGGTGGGTTGTGTTAAAAGCAAGAGGCAAGATAGAAAATAAATATTAGACAGAATATAACAGTTGAGGTACCTTATTCAAAAGATGATACTTAATTTAAAATTTCCTTTTAACCCTCATTAACAGTTACAATTTCTGCATGAACAGTTGGCTACCACACATTAGTGAGAGTAGGAGAAGGCATACAAATGTCTTCTAATCTGATATTGAATATATTTCTTAATGGCTGCTTCTTTGATAAGCCTGCCTGTATAAAGACAGTGCATGGACTTATTTAACTATACATTAAAAAGGCATCAAATCTTATAGGCAAATAAGGAGGAAAGGCAAAAATACATCATCATATTTCCTAGAATTGTACTGATTTGTATATTAATTATACTTTTATTAGGAATAACATTGTACTTTGCCTATGATTTGACCACATTGGCTTCAAAGATGCATCTCATGGTATTTATTGTCTTGCTATATTATATTGCCTTTATTCCTATATGAAAATACTGAAGTTTACATTATTAATTTAAAATTGGTTTTCCAAATAATTATCTTATCACATGGTCATGGCAACACTTTACAATTAATAACAAAGACATGTTTAAAGGTATTTAATTAGCACAGAGCTGAGAGGTGAAGGGGGCTACTACTAGTGAAATAATTAGAGAGAAAATGCTTTAATATGAAGAGTAATTATAGGCAGGAGCAAAAACGTAACATATGTGCTAAATAATACGAGTACCACAAGCAATGTGAATTGCGTTAAGGATCAAACCTAATCAGTTAAAAATCAGCGCTTGTTCTGTGACAGTAGTCCTGGTGGGAAGGCACTAGGTTGTCCACACCTGTGCTACTTATCATCACTTTGGATGCTACCTTAGAATTTCTAAGATGTTAGGGTAAGGTCCAGATCATTCTATCCTAACTGGACTTCTCTTGGGAACAAACCCCAAGAGTGCACATTTAAAAAAAAAATCCTTTAATTCATTGTCTTGAGCTAGTATACAATATTAGGAAATGCTCTAGTTATTAAAAGGCATATACCATAACTTTTTGCTAATAAACTAAATATTTGCATATATATACATATCTGCATATGTGTACATACATACACAAAGACTGGCAATGCTTTCACAATAATTGCATAATACTGTATGCCCATGTAATAAAACCTCAAAGTTGGAGTTACATGTTTTAGAAGCAGGGTTTTATAATTCCTCCATATGTTTAAAATAACTTTATGAAATTCTAATTAAAATTTTAAAGAAAAGATCATTTTGAGTTAACAGACTGTATTAGCATTATCTTGGGTTAATGGCAGATAAGTCTCCTAAGCCCACTTCCTCTATTTCCCGACACTCTGGTACCATAGGGTACATGATAATCAATACCTCAGTCAGCCCCTCAGGCTCCTGGCTTTTATCAGACCATGGCACTAAGGCACCTTACAGTGTTTACCAATGAAATCATAAAACGTTATGTTAACAGTGAAAATGTCTTTCCTCTGCTTAACACTTCAGGTAACACAGGAATTAGTTACTTATTCAATTCCAGAAGAGAAACTGAGAGCTGCCTTCATTCTCCCATCCTCAGCAAGCAAATTCTGAGTGCAGCTGGAGAGTGGCTACATAAACAATCCTGTCAGGACTCTGGTCTGTGGGTCTCCTCATCTCTCAGCATACCATATTTTGTACAAGCCTTATATTAAAGAAGTGTGATACTGAAGCTCCACCATCCACCACATCTGTCAGCGTAAGGACAGAGTTTATCTGATAAACAAGTCATTTTTGGAAACTGCAGATGCTCCCACTGTGAAGTATTAAATGGGGCCCCGCTTAGATACATAGAATGGGGTTCCGGTCGACTAAACGCGGGCTGATAAGCTCTGCACAGCTCAGAATGCTGTTTGCCCACATACTAATGTTAAACAAAAGAACCGCAGACTGCAGAGAAAGGATGCGGGTCAGACTAGTAAATTGCTTAAACCCTTAGGCAGCCTTCTGAAAAGAAAAGGCATGAAAGAAGCTGATATGAGCTTTTATGCAGAATTGTTCTGTTTATTATCCCTGTTAAGGAAATGACGGCAAGTGTCTTGTTAAATCTGTATTCCCAATAAGGCAAGAGGACTGACGCCCTCTAAACAAGATGCAATATGTCCCTGGTCATCACTTGATAAACCACACATCTCTTCTATATTATATCTACTTTATGAATACAATAAAAGGACAATAATAAAGCAGTACACATGATAACCATAAATGCTGTTAAATCGTGTCCTAGTATTACCCTACCTGATTTGTCACTGGGCATTCCAAGCTAATAACAATCTGTCATGGGAGAAATCCATTTTGTATAAAAATTTCACAATCTTCCATGAAAACTTTGTTAGTTTTCAGTTGTGATGACTCAATTTGAAATGAATTGCTGAGACAGTTTAATATTAAAATCAGAATAAAATACGTCATTGTGGCAACATGTAAACTTACCCTGAGTAAAGCAGGGATATAATTTTATTAGTAAAATTCTCCAGTGGATAACATGACAGTCAATATTGAATCTCCTCTGTGTTAGGGGTTTGAGCTGGGGGAAGGGAGGGGAAGATTCTTAAGTTTGCTAGACTTTCAATACTTCCCCTCAGGTCTGACCCCTTAAGAAATAGCATCTTTTCTGAAATCAGATTTTTCTTCTGCTCAGTCTCCCCTTTTCCCTCTCCCCTCCCTTAGAGACACTCCCATTCTGAGTCACGTAGTGGGACAAAGGAAATGAGGGAAGATCCCAAAGGTTAAGGAAAATCTGATAAGAGAATCCTAACAGTTTAGCAATCCATTCCTTCCAAATCACAAAGCAAGAAAAGATTTGGCAATCCAAGGGCCACTGTACAGGAGAAACAAATAAAGCTACATGATGTAAAGACAGAATAAAGAAAAACACACACAGGCAATTGTACCAATAATAAAAAATTAAAAATTACCCTTTGCTTAAAAGTAGTATAACATGTCATTGAGGACAACTTTGACATTTCCCCGTGGCTTTTTTCAACAGGTAACAAATGAAAACAATCTTGAAATCGTTCTGCTAAAGGCTCAGTGCAGGAGGCCTGTCCATACATTGTCATCGGATAATCTTACAATCACGGTCGGGCTTAAAGCGTTTATGTCTTTAGGAGCAACAGGTTTTTGACAGGAAATATTCAGCTCTGGTCCCAAATGTTTAAAAAACAAACAAACAAAAACTAAAGATACACACGAACACACACATACACACAAACACACACTAACATGATTCTTCCGCATTATAACAAATTTTAGAGAAAACGAAAGTTTAATGTTCTACCCTAAGGGACGTAGAAGCTGAGAAATATTTTTAAACAGAGTACTGAAGTAGTAATAGAGAGCCCCAGCCTGCACAAGAGGAGTGGAGGGAGGCCCAGACCTCCCCAAGCACATGGGACTGAGACAGTACGGGCTCAGGATGACCAGTGGAGAGCTCAGCTAAGAACAGACATTAAAGGGAAAGGCAAGTTCACAGAAGTAAAATACATTCCTCTCTAGATTTAAAAAAAAAAAAAAAAAAACCACACACAGGATTCTGACATGGTGACATTGCAACTCTAGTGAATGGTCCGTGGAGGGAGCTGTTGACACAAGTTCCTGGGTGGAGATAAAATGACACCATTACATCCATTTGAAAAGAAGGAAAGGGAAGAGAATTTAACCAAGCAACACATTTGAAATGATTTGGCAGAAATAACTTTCCTTTAAACTACAAATCTGCTCTCCAAGGGCGTCACCTAATGTAGATCCCTCCTGGGCATCTCTACTGAGCCCTTTTTGTGCGTGGATCAGAGCCCAGTGTCACAGCTTCTGTATCTCCAGGGCAGAGGTAGATATTCTTCAAATCACACAAATAACCCCACCACTCCAAAAAGGAAAGCTCTAGGAAAGGCTAAGAGGAAGTGAGTTAACCCCTGCAATGCCAGCCACATAGTTATAGTAAATATTTACTATGAGCAACGTATTAGGTAAATGGGTTGGAGGGAAGCTCTTATCATAAAGGCTACTTTCAGACCCCATCTGAGGGGCAGGGTATGCAGGAGGAGGATCGTTTTTGCATAATGTCTGACTCCAGAATGCATAATGGGTGCATCACTTCAAATAATTTTCATTTCACACATTTTCCTGCATAGAAGTTTTGCAGAGTAAGCCTTTTGCTTCTAATTCCTTGGCAATAGGCATCGACAGGCTTTGGATGGTGAAAGTGGATTATATATGCGGACGGAGGATCCTAGCTGGTCAAGATTTATTCCCAAAGACCTTCCCCCACCTAATCTGGAGGGTCCTTTGGGGCAGAGGGCTCACTGCCTTGCCTCAAGGGTGGCTGTGGCAGAGAGCAGGGTCCTTGGAGCAGTCTGTCCTCAGCCGCCTTCTGCTTTAGCTCACCTGAGGAAGACCTACAGGAAACAGCACACTCTCACCGGGTCTGAGAGCAGCAGCGATAACATTTGTGCACAAACATGGACTCAGCTTTTTAAAAAAATTGCAGACTTCCTGCTCCTCTCTTTTCATTTCTTGAGACTTTCCACGTGTGCCAAGAGTGAACAGCTCAGCTCAGCAAGGAATATTGTGTAACTTGGTAAACTTGAATTATTTCGGATTAATTAATCTTTTGGAAAACAAAACATTTTTTAACAACACAGGTATGTTTCCTTTTAGGAAAGCTGCCACACAGGCTATTTACCTGATTTGAGGAACTTTTCTGAAAGTACAGATATCGAAATGAGAAAGATATTCTTTTACTTTTTAATTTCTATGAAATTTACACTCTATGATCACAAAGCATTCCACCCTTAGGTCATAAAAATTATGTATATATTCTTGAGGTATGAAAGAGTCTCAAGAATTAGCATTTATTAAAAATAAAGAACGTTAAAAAATACCAATATTAAAACCATGTTTTGACCCTACATGTACTTGGAATAGTACTGAAGAGGTACAAATAGACCAGGGAAATTCTTTTCCACGGAATTTTGGTAAAAATTCATGAAACAGTGAGGCCCCTCCTTGAGTCCTTAAGGATTACCTTGAATTAAAATGCTCCTTTGCCTATAATATCACATTTATCCTCATGACAACCTTATGGTGTGGGACAGAAGCTATTATTAATATCAAGGTTTTAAATGGAGAAACTATGGTAAGAAGTTAATGACCATTAATTAATGCCTTAATTAATTAAGAGGAATGATTTTATTCTGTTCATATATTTTCAGTAGCTTTTGCTTTTTGCAGAGTAACTTCAAGCAGTGAGGTAATTACCAAAGATTACTTTTGATGTACCACCTAAAGTTGGTTCTCAAAAACACATTGCCTAACTGTTATTCATCACACAACGTTAAGAATTACATGTTGATCCATTAAATTGTTTTTATTTTCTAACAAAGAATCCTTCTCCGTCTGGCTTTCTTGTGTCTGAATTGCTGAGGTGTTTGTAAAGTGTGCTAATTGGTCACTCTGCATGAACATTACTTATTGTTCTGTTAACTATTTAAATTCAGCCATACATAAGAATGGATGAGGAAACATAAAATCAGACAATGAAATGAAAATAGTAAAAAATAAAAGGAATGAAAGTTAATGATGGAACAGTTTGGTAACTTTCTGTCAATGTGAACGTATTTTGACACCAAACATATTTCTAGAATAGTATCAAAATGAGCAACATGTTTTAGACTTTAAGGAAGTTTATATATAGGTTGTGTTTACATAAATTAATCCATCATAAAGGTTAAGATTGAGCCTTTCTGAATCAGTAATATTTGCATATTTAGCATATCCCTCACTTCTTAGCTGTGTGTCCTCTTAAGCTACTTGACCTCTCTGATGTCAGTTTTCTCATGCACAAAATGGCCATGTTAATACCTAACCATAAAGTTGATATGAGAATTAATTGATTAGTTAATGTGACTAATCTATATGGTCAAAATTCCATCAATTCAGATAACTAAGGATTTTGCACTGAATTAATCTGAAATTTTGATTTTATTTAGAACAAGCTATTGGAGATAAAAAAAAATTATTGGATCGAAAGAAGAAATCATGCACGGGTACCTAACATTCTTAATTATTTTTGGAAAGAAAAGTTTAAAAAGTGTACTGTAAAAGACACAAAAGAGTTCTCTGGATATTTGAGTTCTAGCCCTAACTTCTCCTCAGAAGGAAATCCTGTTCCTCAGTGTCCCCCTCTGCAGACCCAGTGGCTCTGATATGCTTTCTGACAGTGGAGACACTGCCAAGTAAGATCCCTCTCTCTCTGGCATACTCTGAACAGGGGACAGCCTCATTTAGAAATCCATTACTTTGGCTTATGGGCTTATCAGACAAATAGGAACCTTTGGGAATAAAAGGGGGCACTGTTGACAACCACTCTCTACAACAGGAGTAAACCTAGATTATTCCTAGCAAACAGGGACATGTGGTCCATCTATTTATAGGTATCACTCTCTTGGTGACCATTGTTTTGATTAATATGTGAAATCAATAACTTGTAAAATATTTTCCCCTTAATCGCATCCTTCTCACTTAAGAGTAATGTGAAAATTCTCTCTTTAAAAAAGATTTAAAGTGAATTTCAAGGAACTCCCAGACTATTTTTTTTTGGTTTGTTTTTTTTTGGTGAGGGAGACGAGCACTGAGCTAACATCTGTTGCCAATCCTCCTCTTTTTGCTGAGGAAGATTGGCCCTGAGCTAATATCCATGCCCATCTTCCTCTGCTTTATATGTGGGACGCCTGACACAGCATGGCTTGATAAGCAGTGCAGAGGTCCACGCCCGGGATCTGAACCTACGAACCCCTGGCCTCTGAGGTGGAGAGCATAAACATAACCACTACGCCACTGGGCCAGCCCCAAGGCTGTTAAATAAATATTACTTTAGATTATGAGGCTCATCTTCATAATACAGAAATTATTTTCTACAGTACTATTTTTTAAAGCAGAGACCTGTAAAGTTTTGCTTACATTAATTTGGTCATATCGATTCAATTATTCATTGAAAAGGAATTTGCTGAGTTAAACTAAACAGGAAAACATCCAGCCATTTTTAGACAATTCCAAAAGGATGTAAAAGTCTGACATTAATACTTATTGATTTTTGCCTTAATTTAAAAATGCAAGCCATTATAGAATATTGACAAGGCTTTTATTTTTCTCTCTTTGGTGATATCTCCATTGCCTCTCACTTACACAGAGATCCTGAACTGATGCTGTGAAATTCTGTTGCGTTAGCAGTGATGCAACGACATACCTTTCTGGCCAGATGAGGTTAACAGCATCAACCCGTGGGAGCTGCAGGAGCTCTTCTAGTTGGGTACAGGATCATCTTGCCATCAAATGTGACCTGACACGCTCAACAACAGTTGATATATGTGCAGTAGTTACTAAGGCTAAACTCTTGATCAATATGTCAGATTTCAAAAGCGATTGCAACAAAGTAGAGTCTGGATTATGAGGGAGCTGAATGCACAAAGGCAATGGAAGGACAAATCAGCCAGGACTGCCTGCATTTTGCATGTCAAAGGACAGAGCACACGATGCCCGATCTATAAACGCTCCGAGTACTTAGGAAGGCAGTAGTTTGTGGATCATTTGGTGGGCTAAAAATGTTAAACATTACAAGTTAATTATTAGTAAGAAGAAGAAAGAGAAGTGGAGCATGAGCACACGGAGTTCTGTAAACCCCAGTAATTCTGCCCAGGCCTGTGACTTGCTCAGACCTCACCTAAGCATCCATTAACATGATAATGCGCATTAATCCCGCCAAACACAACTCATCTGTCATCCTCAGTGGCAACCCATCTGTGTGCACGTTGAGGGGGGGAATTCGCAGTCTTAGTTGTCGAGGGATTAGCTTCAGAGGAAAGGCTGATTTTCCGTAATTCTTTGCGAGGAAAGCAATCATTTGTTTGCGTTTATTGAAGGACTTATTTACTTTTCAGCTTTCATCATCTCACCAACATCTTAAGCAAAAGCTAAGTAGAGGATGGATAAAATGGCAATAAAAACACCTCAGGACAATCAAGCTGAGGCCTAATTTAGTTCTCCCTCAAAGTTTGTGACACTATTTACTCTTATTTCTTGGCTGATCTCAGAAATGCTTTCTGTCAGAACCAAGGAAAAATATGTACATATTTTTATATCTTTAAGTGTTGTTCATTAAGGGACTATGCTCTTCTATATTGCTTTTATATAATTAATATAAAATGGGTAAAAAACTATGTATGTTTTATTATCGTATATTTTCTCTCTTGTATGAACAAGGAAGAGAAGATACTGCTTCAGAGAAGGTAAGAATAAAAGCAGTGTAAATTTTTTTCTCCCTACTTATTTAAAAACAAGGGACAGTGATTTCTCTTTTTGCCATGACACCTTATCCAGTGGTTAAACGGTCTGTTCTTTGGGCTATATCTACTTTCGACAAAATTTTATGTGTACAGTAAACAAACACAAACTTCCTTCTAACTCAAACCTACAAAAATATAAGAAGTACTGGCAAGAGAAGTGCCATTAGAACATTTTGATGGTAAACCAACTATTCCATTCGGTCAATTTAGTGGAAAGAAAAATCAGTCACAAGGCACCATGACTGCTTGGTTGACTTAATTGTTCACTTTTCAATAGGTTCTGTTGGAATAATCCAGCAATGACTTTCTGTGTTAAGGAAAAGATGCGAATAACCATTTTAAAAATAGCATCATCAAGCTACCAATTTGGTTGATTTTTCTTCAAAATGATCCACCATTTAACTAAACTGATCAGCCAGTTTATTCAAAAAATCATATTGTTCTATGTTTGGCCACAGCCAGGCATTATTTGTCAACACTTACGAAGGCGGTAAATCTCATTTATTTTCATTTCCCTAGTCTAGAATGTCCTAAAGTGTGTCCTGTGGGATGTTAAAAGATCTTACATGCAAAATGTTCCATCATATAATGTTTGGTAAAAAGTGGGCTAGATAAAGTTAACCAGGTTAATTCAAGACAAGACTTCTCAGTTAATGAATTTTGTGCATCCGTAGGTAGGAAACACCTGATGAAGTTATTTTACATTTTAAACTCTGTTTCCTCATCTGTAAAGTAGAGAAAAAAGCAGTACTTCAATTAATGCAGGCAAAGCACAGAGTAAGCATTTAATCAAAGTTAGCTAATATTGTAACATGTATAATTTTTCCAGACACTTTTGGCAAAGTATTTTTTTCCCAAGTAACATTACTTGGAATTCAATTTGCAGAACTCACTCTTGGAACACTACCCTAGACTAACATTGCAAGATTTCTATTGTCAGAAATATCTATTGGAAGATTTCTCCAACTAGTAAACCCTCAATGTGAAAAGAGCTAACAGCATGAATAAAAAAAAAGTACTTATTAATGAAAGACAAGTAAAATAAAAGCCAATACATTCAAGGAAAAAAAAATCAAACTATAAAACTTGTTACTCAAGCAACTTCCTTTTGGGGACCTGGTATTGAACATTCATTACCACCTGTCCATCACACCTGGAAAATGAAACAGATGTTAGAAAGCTGACACAGTAAAGCAAACACTACTATTTAGCTTTTGTTGTCTTTTTTCTTCCTTTCAAGACGTTACTAATGGAAATGACATAGAAATCTGTGTATGGCAGCATTTCTGAAAAAGAGCATCTATGTAAATAGAGCATGAAGGAGGCATGAAGGAATCTAGCAAGCTCCATTTGGGTCTTTAGACCTAATAGCCCAGATTTGGCCCTCAGTTGTGCATGCATGCACAAGGTGATACTGAATTTGACCGAGGCTGTACAAACAAACCAAAAGCAAAATGAGTCCAATGCTTGATGCCTAAAGAGTTGGAACCGCAATTTCCAGAGGAGATCATCATAAAAAACCCACTCGGGCGTGGAGCAAATGTCCTGTTTCATCTTCACTGAGACCAGAGTGACATTTTAAGAGAGAGAAACATTTAGAGTTTTTAAGTTTTTTTTTCCTTAGGGATCTAATAACCAGATTTCTTTTCAAATTTATTTAAATCTATTACTAGTAAATTTTGTGAAATAAAACACACTTCATTTCAATCATTTGAAAATATGTGGATATTGGTAATCTACCGAAGTCAGTGAAAGACTTAAAACTTGTATATGTGTACAGAACTTCAGCTCCACCAAAGTGAACTCGGGGCATTCGCTTGCATATGCAATGGTGCAATCACTAAAATAAATGTACTTGCTGCACTCAATTAAACATTGTATTGTACATGTGTGTTTATTCAATTGTGTTACGATACAGTGATTGAAACACACACGCTCGGTGCATTTGTCTCAATCTGTAGTGCATTTATTTAAATGCACAATCAATCATAGGCCTCTGCTTTTAGTTTTTCTTTTGTATTTTTAGAGAATACTAAATATAAACCATTGTGTGTAGGCTGTGACATGGTGAAGAACTGAAATGCACATTAAATAAAGCAATATAAAATTGGAAATTTCAGGGAAAGCAATTATGCAACAAATACGTGTAAATGGGCAACTGCTGTCAAGTCTAATACATAAGGTCAGAGTTTTATGTACTAACTGTTCTGTTGATAAACAGCTGCATATATGGTGATATTAATATATATTTAATAGTAATTAACAAAAATGATGTGAAAGATATTCAAACCTATATTAAAATACATCATATTTGTATATAGCTTTATTGAGTCTTGTTCTATATCATTATTTTAAATGTGCTTATTACTGTACTCATCAGACTATTCTATTGTTTGAATTTGTTCTGACTCTCATCCTTCTGCTTATTATGTCTGTGAATTCCTGCTCAGAGTACAGCACATCATATTGTGTAATTTTAAAGAGTAACCTCGTCTTCATTAGGGCTTTATCTGGGCCTATTCTATGGGGTCTGAGTTGGGGGAATGTGCATCCAGAGCAAATTTCCCTGCCTGATGTTCTGGTCTGGGACCCCAAATCAAGGGTTTCATATTCTCACAGGATATTTTTCTCTCCATCCGGTGCCAAGGTAGAGAGAGACAAACTTCCTTGCCCACTTCTGGACTTTTGCTTATGCTATTTTCTTTACCTATAAAGTGCCTTCCTCCTGTGCTTGACATGGTCAATTTTTCTAATTTTAGATCTTAACTTATATTCACTTCTTTAAAGAAGTTGCCCCAGAAGACATTTCTACTCTTTTTTCTTTCATTTATACATTCATTCAATTAATATTTACTGAATGCCCATAATATTCCAGGCATTGGGAATACAGTGATGAATGGGACAGATGCAACCACTATATGCATGGAATTGATAATCTAGCAAGGTGACCCTTCCATTCTTCATCTTCTTATTCCATTCTTTGTATAGCACATGCTGTAATTTGCAATTTTTTCCACTTGCTTACATTTTTTCTTTGTTGCTCTCTGTTGCCTGGCTACGAGTTTCCTGAGGAACAGCACCACGCCTCTCTTGCTCACCTGTGTTTTCCTCAACACCCAGAACAGTGCCTGGAACATAGTAGGTGGTCAAAAAAACCCAGATGAATTAATTAAGAAAAAGACAGATGAATTTGTCCTTGTGATAACTCAAAGCAACCACTATTGTCTCTAGTTTGTGATTAAAGACACAGAAGCTGAGTGGTACTAGCATGTCCAAACCACGCTGCTGGTCAGTTACAGGACCAGATATTAACGTGAAATCAGCATGACTCAGAATCCACACACTTCTCCATGGTATTCTAAATTATTTCATTGTGCACCTGTGAGCAATTGCGGATAGTTAAGAGAGTAAGCTCTGAGCAGGGCCAAGTCTAAATTCAGAAAAGTTACTTAACCTCCCTCATCTCTGTTGTGGGGCGAACACAGATACACTGCAGGGACTCGTGGATATACCGTAAACACGAAATAAGATGATAGAGGTAAACTTTTTGGAACAATGTAAATATTACTACCGTTGTTGTAGTGATTATTATGTAGGAACAAAATAATGTATAACTGTCCAGAGCATCTTCTGTGTGGAAGTTTTTTGAATGACAGGTTTTTGTTAGGGACCATTTCTTATACTTCTATTACATCTAGAATAGCATGTAAGCCTGTGCCATTCCTCAAAAGGCATTCAGTCTATATGTGTTGGGTGGATGGATAAATGGAGGATGAAGAAAGAAGGAATGAATTAATTCTTTTGCTGAATAAACAATAGACTTCAAAAGATAAGTCCAAGCTTAGACAATACTTTGAAAGTCATTAAGCAAGCTCAGTCTTTTAAAGTGTATTTAAGCACCAGAGTGCTGTGTGTTTAACTGAGCACAGAGAAACCCTCCAGGGAGCAGAACTTTAGACGGGACTCTCCTCTTAACTTTCCTATATGTCTTGTACTATCCGATGCCTACAAAATAGGGTTACCAGTAAAAACAGGAAAATATGATGACAAAGCTTAACAACATATTGGGCAATGCCATTGTTATCTCTGAAAGCAGATTTCAAAATGTAAAGCATTTTAACACTTTAAAATACTATACACACTGGAGTTATGATTACTTTTAGCAATAATTGACAAGCACCTGACTTAAGTAAGGTAAAGAGAAAAGGAGCAAGGCATCAGTCACGACTTCATTCACACTTTCTGAAACTTTCAACTTTCTTTTCCTGTGAGATTCAAACAGAGGTTTTCTTCTTTATCCCTATGCAGAGGACTCAGTTATCAGAAACCTTTCCCTAATCTGATGCAGAGGAGGAGTTGAACAAGGCAGTGGGAAGATCAGGAGAAGGGAGACGAGGCCCTTGGAAGAACAGGACCTCCACAAGGGTGACCCAAGAGCTCCAAGGACTAGATCTCACCCAGACCTCTAGGAGCCTGAACCACTCCCTGCCATTCACTATACCTCAAGTAGCCTCAAGATTATTCTTCCCATCACTCAGCATCGGCTCACTGTGGGCTCCTGTAGGACAACACGTGCCTCCTTCTCCCTGAAGGACAGCTACCTGACCAAGAGGACCCAGGCTGTCGAGCCCAAGAGGACTCATATAAGGTTGGACCCTGCCTGCCTTGCAGCTGGACAGCCCAGGATAGAAATGGCCATGCTTGGTAGCTTACTTCTATCAGGACGAGGACTTCTCAGTTGACTCTGAGCTACTTTATCTATGAATTCTGCTTAGCCTCAGGCCACCATCAATCTTAGCCTATCCAGAGGTTTACTACTTGGACTATATTATTTTCACCTAATGCTGCCTACACCACACTATACTGATAGCAGCACACCTGCCTGAAATGCTTCTCAAGCCCCTGATTACTGGGGTAATTATATCTCCCTAGTTTGCCTGAGACAGTCTCAATTTGTATCTATTGTCCCTATATGATACCCACAGCTTCCCTTTCACTCTGAAAAGAGTCCTGGTTTGAACCATAAATAGTATGATCATATTACTATGCCCCAACTTTAAGGCATCTGCCTTCATATTCATTCCGTAAAGAAATGCATCCATAGCCCTGTAGATAAATCAATCACTACTCTAGACTATCCAGGAAAACCACTAATGATTAAAAAACCAGTGATTTGACTCCTAATGCCCAAGCGTTTATCAATAGCTGATATGCTATATGATCCTTGCTTATTTATTATCCATCTTGCCAACTGGAATATAATTTCCATAAGGGCAGGAACTTTTCCTGTTTTGTACGCTGTTGTATCCCCAGCACTTAGAAAGTGATCAATAAATACATTTTGGTTAAATAAATGAATGAAAGAAATCCAAGAGCTAAAATAGCAGAATTTGAATCTTACCATGGTTTCAGAACTATACCAAGGTCTTTACGTATACTGTATTTTTCAATCCTAAGAACAGCTCTTAAGATTGCAATAGTGCAAATATTACTTTTAAAGATGCATAAATTAAGGAAGAGCAAAAATAAATAATTTGGCCAAGGTCACATGGCCAGAACACCTTGGGCCCAGGATACACAAGTGACTGTAGTACTACAGTGCATAGAAAGCCTGTTGACGCTACAGCTGAACCATGCATCTCTGTTTTTTCACTTTCAAAAATTTTGTGGGAACAGAAATAGACTAGCCCTTTTGTTTTGTTTTGTTTTTAGCAGGTTTGAGGAAGATCAGGTTTAGGTAGAATCAAATACTTTCAATTTCTGAAAAGATATATTTTGATTTTTTAAAAACCAATAAACTGAAAACTTGTCATGCTTCCAAGTCTGGAGAGTAGTTAATGAAGAAAGCATATGCTTCATTTCAGTATTTCTCTGAGATGGTTACAACAGCTAACACTAAATCAGGCAGTGTTGACTGCACTATCACCATCTTGCTAGTAGACAGTAGAGGGAACTGTTAGTACACTGAGCAAGAATGTGTAAACAGGCTATGGCAAAGGGGAAAAGCAACCAACTACAGCATACATCACACTTGGATCTCCTCTCCTCTAAATATGATGCCATTTCATCAAGAAGTTCTCCTACCCTGACAACTTCTTCTAGTCTGTTCTGAATGATATCTCTAAAAGATTGGTTTTGCATGGTAAAGTACTTAGAATTTCTTTTTTATTGAGTTTTTTCACTGGAATCTCATTATCATTCAGAGGAAGTTTAAGCTACCTGTCCAAGCCCCCAAGGATTTTCACCACTCCTCTTCTTTTCCTCTCCAGTCATTGCCTGCTCTGACCTCTTCACCTCCTTCTCACAATCCCAACCATCTGGAACAATTTTTTTATTTTCCTCTGACAAGTGTCATATCTTGCTTAAGACTCTCCTTAAAACTCTCTTCTTCTGAGGAGTTCATTTCAACCTTGCTTTGATAGATGTATGGGCCTTCTGGTCATGATATCTACCACTTCACTGATAGCCAGGGATTGACGGTGCTAGTCTACTGTCTAGTCAAGTCGCCCTTCCTTTCTCACTATCCTATGTGTTTCCCCCTCCAAAAAGTGCCTGATAAGTCAAAGAGAGTTATCTTTCCAGATAGAAGAGGAATATTTTTACTCAAGAGTTTAGGCGCCACTATAGTCCACTACAAGAAGCACCAAACTTCTTGGATAGTTGAGAAAACAGCTATTCTACCTTCAAAGATCATAAGTAGGTAGGGTGAGCTGAATGCATGCCTTACATGTTTGTCTCTCCTACATGGTTCCTAAAGTATCAGGGGAAATATCCTATTGAAATTCTTGCATGTACCACCTGAGTTTCTAAAGTTACATTGCATGGATCATTTAAAAAGAGAACCAAGACCTGTTAAAATTTCAGTAGAGAATCTAATATGATTGGTGGAACAGGCATTAAAATTAAATATGTTTCATAAAACTCTCACGTCAAATGACGTAAACTAGAAAGGTTTCATGGTCACATAATCTTGGAAAGAAATACACACATACTTTCTACCTTGGAAATTAATAATGAACATTAATGAACATTAACAGAATAAGGTTCTGAGAAGTCCTCCCAAAACCAAACTATTTACTATTTTACTCAGTGCTTCCTAAATTTGTTTGATCACAGAACTCTTCTTTTGATTGACACAGCACACATTGTTATCTAGCAGAAATAGCATCCAAGAGAACACAATTTAGGAAATACTGACTCAGAAAATAAAAGCTGGAATAGGCCTACAAAATAAATCAAGTCCAGCCCATTGATCTTATTGATAAGTAAACTTAGACATAGAGAGGATGTCTGGAACTCATGAAATATTACATATTTTAGTTTCTGTATCAGCTTCCTTGAGTCTAAGTTTCCCCATGCCAATCCATCTTCCCCTAATTCCTGCCAGACAAATTTCTCCTTGCCCATCATTTTATATCATAGTCAAATATCTCAAAATTACCTCATTGACATAGCCTAAAAGTCACACTCCTTAGCATGGCTTTCTATGACTTGTAATTTCAGTGTCATATAAATGTGCCCAAAGTGCTGACCAAGGTGTAGAGCTGCTTCCCAAAGACATCCAGCGCTTTCCCACCTCTGGTGATTCTGCTCATCTCTGTTCACCAAATCCCACCCATCCTCTGATGGTACTTTCTTCTAGAACTCCCTTAGCTGGAATTTTGCATTCACTCGTGTTCCCAAAGCACAACATTTGTGTACTTTAACCTATTAGACTTCATTGTGTATTTAAGGACTTGGCTGATATTCTCCTTAAGGGGAGGGTCTGCATTTGGTTCATCTGAATCTGGTTGCACAAATCAGGTTCATAGCAAATATTTGTACAGTTAAAGCATATAGTTCACAGTCACACAGACATGTAGCAACAGAGTGAGGGTTAGACTCTGCCACCTTCCACAACTGATATTGTTGCTAATAAAACCTAGCAAAAACAATGGGAATGTATTGATGGGTATGATACTGTACTTTCAGGTTTCATAGGAACCACAGCATACCATCAATATTACCATTGCTATACACTCATCTATTTCATTTTGAAAACACTCCAAGATGAGAAATAATGATATGTAAAATTACTGTAACTTAGAAAATGCTATTTTTAAACAAATCTTATGAAAGCAACAGGACTGTGGAAATTATTCTTTCTAAGTAAAATTAGAATGATGAAGGGAACACCATTTAAGACTTGGAGACAGACATGGATTTAATCCTTCCTTCGGGGACACTCTAGTTCTATGACCACTGTTAACTCTTTAAGTCTCTGTTTCTTCATCTATAAAATGGAAAACAACATTTATTGAGCATTAACCGCATGCCAAGTATTATCTACTTAACCAATACTTAGCATATATTATCTCATACAATTTTCATAACAAGTATATGAGGTAAATAGTATTCCCATGTTATGTGTAAGGAAACTGAGGCTCAGAAATTATTCAAATAACATGTCTAAAGATACATAGCTAGCTACTATATGTCAGAGGCAGGATTCAAACCCAACTTTTCAGAGGTAAAGCAAATTCTGTTTCTATGCCCTCTATCCCAGAAGTAATGGTAAGAATTAAATAAAATGATACATATGAAATCCCCTGATATAGTGTATCTCATACTAGATTTGCTCCACAAATGCTCCTTCCTTTCCCATTTCCTTCTCTGTTCATGGATTAATGAGAATTGCACCAAATTGTCATTGACTTTCAGAAATTTTCTGTAATTTTAACTGGAGCTAGTTGATCCTTGAGTCCAGATTTGGATGTTCAGAGAAATGCAGAGATATTCAAAGCCCATTGCTCTAACCTCCGACTTGTTTTATCTGAGTGGTAGCATCTTTTCTCTACACACACACACAGCAATGAAGTGCCCCAAATATGCAGATGTAATGTGAAAAACTCAGCCAATCACTAAATGTTTAAAAAGTATCCAGATGTTGGATTTAATGTAGACAAACCATCTGGCAGATCAGCTTAGTTTTCTACTTTTCATCCAGCTGTTGGATGCTATGGATGGACAGCCTAGGTCTGTACTTAAAGATGAGCAAAGAAAATGGTGTCAGATGTATAGTGCTAGTCCTCTAGAAAACAATTCCAATTCAATAGGTTCTAGGTAGCGTTAATATTCTTGAGGGAGAAAAACAGAAATTCCACAGAGCAATGATTTTTGTTTGGAACTGCCCATTTTAACACACTTTTCATGGACAACTCTTTTCTTCAGAAACTTATGGTCTCACAATATTAGTGAAATTTGAAGTAACTGACTTCCACTAGCAAAAATTCCAGATTCATATTTAGAGCCAAATATTTTATAGAACAAAAGTGCCATTGAATTATTTTATTTCAACAGCAAGTTATCAAAATGCACAATGCCAGAAAGTAAATAATCTTTGGCAGAGTGAAAAAGAGTGTAGCGTCACCCAGCACCAAGTTATAGACCAAAGATGATCTACCAAATACCTGTGTCCCTCTACCTTCAGCATACTCACATGTGATGAGGCACCAAGTCAAGGTCCAGACGCAGAGGCAGCCCATGAGTTATAAGGATTGAAGTTTATTTTGAGTCTACTTTGCAAAAAGTTAAATACCTCCAGGCTTAATAATCGATTTTTAAAACGTTTATAACTAGAAAAAATGAAGACTCTTTTTCTTTCCAGATAATGTATCATTCACATATTATAGCATTAAATATTTTAATATTCTTTTTCCTTAAAAAATATGACTATATATTAAAATGAAAAATTAACCAAAGTGATAAATGCTGCTTCTCTCCTTAATTTCTATGGGGCAGATTTTTTTCATATTTAGGAGTCAAATGTGATATAAAAATGTCCTATAACAAAGCAGTAAAAGGAACAGTGAAAATGAAATAAATACAACAAATATTATTTTGTTAATAATAAAGTAGCCACAAAATCATAGGATACATACCAACCTCTGAGAAATTATGAAAGGATGCCATGAAATAAAGCAAGGGAAAATGATGAACAAAAAAATCAGACGCTCTGGAAAAAGCAAAGAGAAAAAGATGGGCATGAAAATTTATAGACGGTTTGAGGGTAGGTTTTCAAAGTGGCATGTGACAGAGCCAAGCACAAATCCTCTTACTTATTAACGGGATTTGTTCCTGTACCTGTCACACATTGCTTTGAAAATATCTGCCTCCGTGAAAGGTATACTGCTTCTCTCCGTCAGTTTTACTCTTAAGAGACTAATGTATAATCTCTTTAGGTTTCATCTTTTGTATTTCTGTGCATATGACAAATTGTTTTGAACACTCTTCATCCATACACATAAGAAGGTAGGCACGAAGGGCTTATCACCGCATATTTAAAAATCCCCAAGATACTGTTTTCCTCATTGGAAATAATTGTCCTATTAAAATAATCTCTAGATTTATCGTTGAAAATTTTCCAACTAATGCATTCATGCCTGGATGCCATAAGGCAATTGTTCTCAACCTTATCAAACTTAGTGCCTCTTTTTTATAACAAATATTTTGTAACCCATCTACTATACTGAAATAAAATTTGTAGATATTGTAACCACACTAAGCACATAATTTTAAGAAATCAGTACAATGTCCCAAACATAAATAAAAGAGAAATAAAAAGAAAGTTCTTCATAATAAAATAGCACGCATTTTGAAATGTAAATACCTGAGCACTGCTACATAATGAAGACACAAAGAAGTCGAGTGCTGAGAGCTGTGCAGAGAATCTTGTAAATTTGTAAACGCATCAGTTACTGATGCAAACTGACATAAGATTGCTGTATTGATGCAGCAAACACCAAAGAGAGCTGCCATCAGTGACCAACAATTGGGAAAGTTCGAAATAACAATTTTCTCTTAATTTACATGATTGATTTTTGGAAAATTCAGGGTATATTAAACTGTGAAAAATCTTTTATAATTACATGAAATAGAATAGAAATTACATAAAAATAGATTTTAATTGCAGATAATAATAAATAGGGTTTTCATCTACGTGAATATCCAAGAGGATACTCAAAGTCCTTCAAGCATGGACCAATTTTTCAACGTGCTGGACCTTTCTTCAAGTTGCAAATCTCGAGCATTCCTTGGCTCCATGGACGTCAGTGGTGGTCCCAGCACCACTTCATCCAATTTTTATAAAAATCTAATATGAAGGCCAGCCCAGTGGCATAGCGGTTAAGCTTGGGCGCTCCACTTTGGTGGCCTGGGGTTTGCAGGTTCGGGTCCCTGGCACAGACCTACATACCACTCATCAACCCATGCTGTGGTGGCATCCCATATACAAAATAGAGGAAGATGGGCACAGATGTTAACTCAGGGCCAATCTTCCTCACCAAAAAAAAAAAAAACCTAATACGCCTTTAGAGATTTCCAAAATTCTCTTTAGGGTGTGATATTGTCCCCCAATGAGAACTATTACTATAGGATTACAGAAGGAGGAGGGCTAAAACAAATAACGGTACTTGCATCTTTTTGCTTTTATTTCGTTTTGTTTTTGCTAAGGTGAGGCAAAGCTTGATTTTTTAAAAATCCACCAAGCAATTCACAGTGAGTTAATACATTCTGTGGCAGGAACACTCAAGAGTCTTCTGATCATAACTTTTAGCTAAAAATAAATGGACTGATACTCTGGGTCAAGATGGTGGCGTAGGCAGACTCTGAACTCACCTCCTCCCGCGGACACAGCCAATTTACAACTACACATGGAAAAATTACCCCTGAGACAGAACTGAAAACTGGATAAGAGGAACTCCTGCAACAGAGGACATTCCTAACTGAGGTAGAAGAGGCAGAAACTCCCTTCTAGAGAGGAAAAACGCTGCCTTCATGAGCCGCCAGCTTCACGGCCGCCTGGGAGCAGCGCACAGGTCCGCAGCCCTCCCTGGAGGCACGGGGCCCTGAGCCTGGAGCGTCCCCACTGTGGGCATTTTGTGGACCCAGCACAATCGAGACGAGTGGCATAATGTTTGACTTTGCCTGCAGTAAAACATTAGGGAGCACCCCCAGAAAAGCTGGTTCACAAAGAAATTAAAACCGGCTTTTAAAGGGCCCACACGCAAACTCACCCGTTTCAGAAAGCAACCTAAAATCACCAGAAAGAAAAGTGCACAGTACTTTGGTGAAAAGACACTCACCTAATAGGCCCTGTGTGCATCTTGGTGAGAAGTGAGACCTCTCCAGGGACTGGGACATTGGCGGCAGCCATTGTTGTGGCCTGGTGTGGGCATGCTGACACAGATGCCATTGGAGTTCTCCCTGGGGCCTGCTAGCCCAGGGTCTGCCCCACTCACTAGAGCACCGATTTAATCCAGCTCAGCCAGGGCGGGCCGCCCACCCTAGAGACTGGCCCCACCCAACAACAAGCCCTCAGGCAACTTGTGAGCCTGCATAGATTGGTGACTGGATTCTCTGCAGCCTGGCAACTGAGCTGACTTCAGTGGGGCAGGGCGTGCACAAGGAGCGGGTGGAGAGTGTGGGGCGGTGGTGGAGTGTGTGGGGCTCCCACTGTGGAGAGACTGGGTCCGCTTTGGGAGGTCGGGACGCACACACGGGGCAGGACTGTGTTGACTGTGCATGTGGACCTGTGGGCGGCAGGGCTTGTCAGCTGCAGAAGACTTGTGCTTCTCAAAGACCCACATAGGGGGTTTGCCCCACCTTCCAAAGCCTGAAACAATTGGGTGCTCCCATGCCTGAGGCCAGCCCCACTCAGCTGCAATCCTCAGAGAGCTGACAAGAGATCTAAAGGCTGGAGGCGTATAACAATTGTAAGGCCCTGAGCCTAACAACCTGCCATGCAGGGGGCCTACTCACTTAAAAGAAATACTGCAACACAAATGTGGTATTAGAACTTGCAGCCAACTGTGCTGGGGCTCCCCACACCTGATAAAGAGACTGAAGGGCACACAACAACTACAAGCAGCTGAGCATTACAACAGCTGGCCAGGAGCATAACTCAGCCTCCCTAGGCGCATACAGGGAGAGCAAACAGACCACAACAGAAGGCCACAAATAGCCCACATAGGGGTCACCCCTGGAAAATTGAGAACTGAGGGAAGCACACTGCAGGACTCCTAAGCCATCACTTACATGAGGTCACCTATCCAAGAGCAGGAGACGTAGCTGACCTACCTAATACACAGACACAAGCACAGGGAAAGAGGCAAAATGAGAAGGCAGAGGAATACATTCCAAGTAAGGGAACAGGACAAAACACCAGAAAAGGAACTAAGTGAAACAGAAATGAGCAACCTACCTGACAGAGAGTTCACACAAAGAGTGTTAAGGATACTTACTGATCTGGGGAGAAGAATAGATGAACTCAGTGAGAATGTCAACAAAGAATGGAAGATATAAAAAAGAACCAATCAGAAATCAAGAATACAATACTGGAAATGAAAAATTCACTAGAGGGACTCAAAAGCAGAGTAGAGGATAGAGAAGAATGGATATGTGAGTTGGATGAAAGACTAGAAGAAATTACCCAAGCTGAACAGGTAAAAGAGAAAAGAATTAAAAAGAGTGAGGACAGTCTAAGGGACCTCTGGGACAACATCAAGAGCACTAACATTGGTGTTATCGGTGTCCCGGAAGGAGAAGAGCGAGACAAAGGGGCAGAGAATCTATTTCAAGAAATAATAGATGAAAACTTCCCTAACCTAAGGAAGGAAAGAGACATCCAGGTACAGGAAGCACAGAGAGCCCCAAACAAGATAAACCCAAAGAAGCCCACACCAAGACACATCATAATCAAAATGTCCAGAACTAAAGATAAAGAGAGAATCCTAAAAGCCGCAAGAGAATGTCAAGTTACATACAAAGGAAACCCCATAAGGCTATCAGATGACTTCTCAGCAGAAACCTTACAGGCTAGAAGGGAATGGCATGATACATTTAAAGTGCTAAAAGGAAAAAACTTACAGCCAAGAATACTCTACACAGCAAAGTTACCATTCAAAATGGAAGGAGAGATCAAAAATTTCCCAGACAAGCAAAAATTAAAGGAGTTTGTCACCAAGAAACCAGTGCTACAAGAAATGTTAAAGGGACTGATTTAAGGGGAAAAGAGAAGACTACAAATAGGAAAAATTATCTATTTCCATGATAAGAGGGTAATGGATATAAATGCACAAAAAAGAGGTTAGATATGATATCAAAAACATAAAAGGAGGGAAGAGGGGAGGTAAAGAGTAGAGCTTTCAGACAGAGGTCAAACTAAAGAGACCATCAATTCTGTATAGAAGAAGAAAGGAACAGAGAAGGACTACTAAAACACTGAGGAAAAAAAAGTTAAAAAATGGCAGTAAGTACATAATTATCAATAGCTACTTTAAACATCAATGGACTAAATGCTCCAATTAAAAGGCATAGGGTGGTTGATTGGCTAAAACAACAAGACCCATATATATGCTGCATATAAGAGAGACACTTCAGACCTAAAGACACTCACAAACTGAAAGTGAAGGGATGGAAAAAGATACTCCATGCAAATGGCAATGAAAAGAAAGCTGGGGTAGCAGTACTCATATCAGACAAAATAGACTTTAAAACAAAAACTGTAAAAAGAGACAAAGAAGGGCATTACATAACGATCAAGGGAACAATCCAACAAGAGGATATAACACTTGTAAATAACTATGCACCCAATGTAGGTGCATCTAAATATATAAAGCAATTATTAACAGACACAAAAACAGAAATAGACAGTAACACAATAATAGTAGGGGACTTTAACACTCCACTTACACCAACAGATAGATCATCCAAACAGAAGATCAATAAGGAAACATTGGCCTTAAATGATACACTAGAACAGACACCTAGTAGATATATACAGAGCATTCCATCCAAAAACCGAAGAATACACGTTCTTTTCAAATGCACGTGGAACATTCTCCAGGATTGATCACATATTAGGCCACAAAACAAGTCTCCATAAGTTGAAGAAGATTGAAATAATATCAAGCATCTTTTCTGACCAGAATGGTATGAAACTAGAAAACAACTATAGGAAGAAAATCAGAAAAGCCACAAATACGTGGAGATTAAACAAAATGCCACTGAACAACGACTGGGTCAACGAAGAAATCAAAGAAGAAATCAAAAAATACCTGGAGACAAATGATAATGAAAATACAACATGCCAGAATTTATGGGATACAGCAAAAGCGGTTCTAAGAGGGAAGTTTATAGCAAGACAAGCCTATCTCAACTAACAAGAAAAATCTCAAATAAACAATCTAACAATGCACCTAAAGGAACTGGAAAAAAAAGAACAAACCAAGCCCAAAATCAGTAGAAGACGGGAAATAATAAAAATCAGAGCAGAAATAAATGAACTAGAGTCCAAATAAACAATAGAAAAAATTAATAAAACCAAGAGCTGGTTCTTTGAAAAGATCAACAAAATTGACAAACCTTTAGCTAGACTCACCAAGAAAAAAAGAGAGAAGGCACAAATAAGTAAAATCAGAAATGAAAGAGGAGAAATTACAACAGACACCTCAGAAATACAAAAGATTATAAGAAAATACTATGAAAAGCTATCTGCCAACCAATTCGACAATCTGGAAGAAATGGATAAATTCTTAGAATCATACAACCTTCCAAAACTGGATCAAGAAGAAGTAGAGAATTTGAATAGACCAATCACCAGTAAGGAGATCGAAACAGTAATCAAAAGCCTCCCCAAAAAATAAAAGTCCAGGACCAGACGGCTTCCCTGGTGAATTCTACCAAACATTCAAAGAAGACTTAATACCTATCCTTCTCAAACTCTTCCAAAAAATTGAGGAGGGGGGGAAGCTCCCTAACTCATTCTATGAAGCCAACATTACCCTGATACCAAAACCAGACAAGGACAACACAAAAAAAGAAAATTACAGGCCAATATCACGGATGAACATCGATGCAAAAATCCTCAACAAAATACTAGCAAATCGTATACAACAATATGTTAAAAAGATTATACACCATGATCAAGTGGGATTTATTCCAGGTATGCAGGGATGGCTTAACATTCAGAAATCAATCAACGTGATACACCACATTAATAAAATGAAGAATAAAAATCACATGATCATCTCAATAGATGCAGAGAAAGCATTTGACAAGATACAGCATCCATTTATGATAAAAACTCTGAATAAAATGGGTATAGAAGGAAAGTACCTCAACATAATAAAGACCATATATGACAAACCCACAGCTAATATCATCCTCAATGGTGAAAAACTGAAAGCTATCCCTCTAAGAACAGGAACCAGACAAGGATGCCCACTCTCACCACTCCTATTTAACATAGTACTGGAAGTCCTAGCCAGAGCAATCAGGCAAGAGAAAGAAATAAAAGGGATCCAAATTGGAAAGGAAGAAGTGAAACTGTCACTATTTGTAAATGACATGATTTTATATATAGAAAAGTCTAAAGAATCCACCCGAAAACTTTTAGAATTAATAAACAAATATGGTAAAGTTGCAGGAGACAAAATCAACATACAATAATAAGTTGCATTTCTGTACACTAACAACGAAGTAGCAGAAAGAGAAATTAAGAATACCATCCCATTTACAATTGCAACAAAAAGAATAAAATACCTAGGAATAAACTTAACCAAAGAGGTGAAAGAGCTGTACATGGAAAACTATAAAACATTGCTGAAAGAAATTGAAGAAGACACAAAGAAATGGAAAGATATTCCGTGCACTTGGATTGGAAGAATTAACATAGTTAAGATGTCCATACTTCCTAAAGCCATCTATAGATTCAATGCAGTCCCTATCAAAGTTCCAACAACATTTTTCACAGAAATAGAACAAAGAATCCTAAAATTTATATGGAACAACAAAAGACCCTGAATAGGTAAAGGAATCCTGAGAAAAAAGAACAAAGCTGGAGGTATCACACTCCCTGATTTCAAAATATTCTACAAAGCTATAGTAACCAAAACAGCATGGTACTGGCACAAAAACAGACACACAGATCAATGGAATAGAATCGAAAGCCCAGAAATAAACCCACACATCTATGGACAGCTAATCTTTGACAAAGGTGCCAAGAACATACAATGGAGAAAAGAAAGTCTCTTCAACAAATGGTGTTGGGAAAACTGGATAGCCACATGCAAAAAAATGAAAGTAGACCCTTACCTTACACCATACACAAAAATTAACTCCAAATGGATTAAGGACTTGAATGTAAGACCTGAAACTATGAAACTTCTAGAAGAAAACATAGGCCGTACGCTCTTCGACATCGGTCTTAGCAACATATTTTCAAGCACCATGTCTGACCGGGCAAGAGAAACAACAGAAAAAATAAACAAATGGGACTACATCAAACTAAAAAGCTTCTGCACAGCAAAGGAAACCATCAACAAAACGAAAAGACAACCTAACAATTGGGAGAAGATATTTGCAAACCATACATCTGATAAGGGCTTAATCTCCAAAATATATAAAGAACTCATGCATCTCAACAACAAAAAAACTACCAACCCAATTAAAAAATAGGCTAAAGACCTGAACAGACATTTCTCCAAAGAAGATATACAGATAGCCAACAGACACATGAAAAGTTGTTCAAAATCATTAACTATCAGGGAAATGCAAATCAAAACTACAATGAGATATCACCTCACGCCCGTCAGAATGGCTATAATTAACAAGACAGGAAACAACATGTGTTGGAGAGGATGTGGAGAGAAGGGAACTCTCATATACTGCTGGTGGGAGTGCAAATTGGTACAGCCACTATGGAAAACAGTATGGAGATTCCTCAAAAAATCAAGGATAGAACTACCATATGATCCCGTTATTCCACTGCTGGGCATTTATCCAAACAACTTGAAAACATCAATGCGTAAAGATACATGCACCCCTGTGTTCACTGCAGCGTTATTCACAATAGCCAAGACTTGGAAGCAACCTAAGTGCCCATCAAGGGACGAATGGATAAAGAAGATGTGGTATATATACACAATGGAATACTACTCAGCCATAAGAAATGATGAAATCCAGCCATTTGTGACAACATGGATGGACATTGAGGGTATTATGCAAAGTGAAATAAGTCAGAGGGAGGAGGTCAAATACCGTATGATTTCCTTCATTAAGTAGTAGATAATAACAACAATAAACAAACACATAAAGACAGAGATTGGATTGTGGTTACCAGAGGGGACGGGGGGAGGGAGAAGGGCAAAAGGGATAATTTGGCACATGTGTGTGGTGATGGGTTGTAATTAGTATTTTGGTGGTGAACATGATGTAATCTATGCAGAAATAGAAGTATAATTTTGTACACCTGAAGTTTATACAATGTTATAAACCAATGTTACTGCAATAAACAAAAAATTAAAAAAAAAAAATAAAAATAAAAATAAATGGACTTAGCACATCAATTGTGGACATTTGAGTAAAATTTACTTAGTGGAGTATCAAGCACACTAAGGTTGACTACTTAACTTAGAAATAGAAAGAATAGATTTTTTCCTTAGGAATTAGATTTCACATGCATAAATAATTAATCCAGATACAAAATGTAGTTTATAAATCAGAGGGAAAAATGAGATACAGAAGGAATTTAGGGGAAAAGAAGTAATGGCACAAGCAGTTGTTTCAATGAAAAAAATATAACTTTGCCTTATGACATGATATGGTGCTAGATTTATTATTCCATTTATCCATTTATCCTTAAAACAAGCCAACCATAGACATTTACCTTAGAAATCTAAAGTTGCTTATTTCTTTAGAAATAACTGCAGTACAGTTCTTCAAAACCATGGATTGATGGTTTCATAAGGTATCAGTCACACTTCCATAACATTTGCTGATATAAATATAAAAGCTTCATTTTAAAGCATAAATAAAGCCACACTATTATCTAAACAGGGTAAAATTTAACATCCTTGTGGTTTGTGGAAATTTTTGATGTGCCTGCTGGCTTTTCAATAAAAATCAATTATGCCTTAAATGCGAGCGGTAGTCAACATACTACAGACTATAAATTCAATTTCATACTCAGAAATATGGATTAGCTGAACTTGATGCCCTTCCATTGATTTCAGAAAGCAAAAGCTGATAAGGTAAATAATAGTAAGAGGCTCTCTGACACTCCACATCAAGTTCCGGATTTCCATACTATTTTTGTAAGAACTTTGCAGTCACCACAATATCCTCCTTGTGAAATATGTATGATGAATAGATATTATATGGATTGCTGATTCATCTCTCCATACAGAATGGATATTTGGCTTTCATAAGTCAGGAAGGAACTGCGCAGAAAAAAAAATATGCTTATTTCCCTTGGCTCAGTGTAAGGTATATGTCAACAGATTGTGAATAAATCCAGTGGGTAATTAGAGAACACACTGATTAAGCACTGAGATCCCACTTATAAATAAAAATTGTATAAATCAGGGGCAAATGGATACTCCTCAATTCTTCAGTGTTTTATATATATGTATGTGTGTATATGCGTATAGTAGAAAGAGAGAAAGGAAAAACGAAAAGCATTTTAAAAACTGAAAGACATCCAGTCCTTCTGTTCACTCAAAAGAACACCTTAAATTGGCAAGAATCTCATGGAGGGAGGAATCATGAGAGGGGAGGAAAACAAATGATTTGGTACTAAGAAATCTAAGGAATAATGATCATAAGGAAGAAATTTAGAATAGTTTTCAGCATAATGGGAAATTCAATCACATCTGTAACAATTTTCTTCTTTCCTCCTTTAATGTGCAGAACATTTAGGTTTTATATAACTGCTCAAGTCCACACTTACAAGCATTTTATGGCTCAACCATTCTCTTTTGCAGTAAGCCTGGTACGCTCAGCTTAAATCCCAAAGAGTTCTTAGGAAGGCTTTGTCCACAGGCCCTGGTCTCACCTTTCCTCAAGACGAGTTCCTCTTTCCTGACACAAACAAGGATTGCATTGTCAAACATCCAGCACGCTAACAGCAAAAGTATGGCTCATATTAGTTCAAAGATATACATTCTTTAAAAGGAGAGTTTCTGCAACTTCTCTAGAAGCCAGCATTTTTGAGAGTTCATATAATCATTTTGGTAAAAATCCATGGTGTAAGGTCTCTGCTCCTCCAAAAAAATGAACTATATTTTAATTTCTCAAGGTAGAGGTTAATTTATTTAAAATAAACTTATGTGTCATTTATTTTACTGAAGTACAAGTAGTTTTATTAAAGGATATTAAACATGAAAGTAACCTATATAAAACGCTATAAATACCAAATGGGACAGATCCTAAAGAAAAATATTTCCAATACTAAATAATCTTTCATATAGTTATCTATATAGTACCTGTTATTCATCACTATCAGTTTCTAGAGAAATCATAGAGAAAAATGTAAACGTAGTTATTGCAGATTCATTTCATGAATAAGAAATTGTTTACACAAGAAAAACAAAATTACAAAAGAAATGGTAGGTCTCATTTCTGACTTTTTTTGGTTATTTATCATCTGAGAAAAAATGTCAACAAGTATTTCTTTTTCACAGCTCTTCAGAATCCATGTGCATGTATGTTCATTTATAAATATATTTCCTTTTCATAACAGGGAATATAGGGGCAAACATTTTTCAGCAATGCCTTTTCACATGTTATTCAAATTTAGGTAAAGAATACAACTAGAAATTTTATTTTTCTTATACAAATATATACTCATAAATCTGTAAAACATGAAGTTTCTGATAAAATATTTACTATGTGAATTATAAAATTTTAAGTTTCAGTGTATGAAATAACACTATCTTTGAAACCTATCTAATACAACAATGCCACAACCAACAATTTTCATCATATGTTGTAACATGACTGTAGCATATGAGGAAAAAGGCATCACATTGTTTATGAAAAAACAATTCTTGTAGATACACTTGGAAAACTGCAAACATTCATAAACAGTTACTCTTTGGGGATAGAGAAAAACTGCCATTAAACAGGTGTTAGAATTTAAATGACATCTCATTAGTGACTCCTTTTTGCAGCTCTGAGACAAATAAAACCTTCATTTAAAAGCATTAGTGCTATTCCTAAGGGTTTCTGGTATCATAATGTTTTGTTTTATGAAGATATTTAGTTTCTTCCAGCATTCTTGCTTATTTATACAAAATAAACCAATTGCATTTCCGAGTTCAGCTGAGCATGAAGTCAGGGGGTGAATAAGGCCTTCGCAGTGCTGTAAATACCCTTGCCCCTCCCTCCACTTCAGCAAATCTGGAAGGTTGGATCACAGCCTGATAAACAAAGGTATTTTTAAGCATCAATTCCAGGTAGAGAGTTAGTCTTCGTATCATTTGCCCTTGTTAAAGAACAGTCATATCTTAGATTTTCTGAATGTCAAAGCCATTAACTATTTCTCCAATTCTTCTCAATGTAAAATGTAAGACTATTTTTATAATTCAAGAATTACACCAAAGTAGGTAGCTATTGAAAACTTACCTGCTAATTGGGAAGTTTATTTGCACTGTCTTACGCTATCCTCACAAAGACAATCTCAGGTCCCAAAATGTGAACCGGAAGAATAGCACAGAGAACGCAAGTCCCAATAATCAAGCCAGGATTATAAGAACTTGTTCATTTCATCACCTTGAAAAGTTACACAATCCACAATTTAATTCATCTGACTGGGATCCTTGGACTTCGATTCATTATAATTCTACACTATTGTGGGAAGCATCTGCTAAGATAAATAGCAAGGAGACGTAAACTTCAAGTAGTTGTTTCCTTTCAAAATTAATAATTATTATTGAGTATTGGGTATAGGCACTGCAATGATGTGTTTTGGAAATATAAAGATAATTAGACCAGATCTGGCCCAGAAGGAGCTTAAAAATGAATGGGTGCCAAGATGGTGTAAAAAGAAGGGATAAAATAATCTCCGAGTATCTATAATATGATTAGGACCATTGAACAGTGAGAAAAGGCAAGGAGGTGATGTTCACAGAAGAAAAAATGACATTGGGCTGGGAGAATGAGAAGAGGAGATGGCATTTGAAATGGATTTTACTGAGTGGGGATGATTTCATGCAAGGTGGATAGGCTTGTGGAAATATAGGCTCTGTACAAGGAATTTGCAGGAGCTAAAACTAGCCATGATATAGAAGACCCTGTGTGCCAGACTTAAGAGGATACCCTGAATTTGTTAGGGACAAGGACACTTTGAATGCTTCAGAAAGCACGGGGATATGAGGTGTACAAAAATTATTGTAAAGGACTAGAGGATGAGAAATTAAAGGTGTGAGACCTTAGAAGGCTAATTCTTGGTGCGGAGGCAAGAAATCTGAAGTCCTGATTCAGGAGATAAATAGTGTAAGAGAAAACAATAAGAAGAAGTTACTGATATTGTAAAGCTAGATTCCATTGAATGTGAAACATTAGCAGAGAATCCGAGTAGATAGTGTAAAGTGACAATGCTGGTAAAGTTCTCAATTAAAAATAAGTTTTCAATAGCTTCTTACTCCAGTGTATTAGATTGTAGGAAAATTGTAGTGTCATAGCTTACACAAAGGGATTGAAAAATAAGTTAGTTACTTCTGACTTAGAGAAAATATGAGTTTTCTGTGACTATTATTAATCCAGTACCCAGTGATAAAAGTGAGGCTGGAAACAGAGAATTCTCTGGGCTAGATTTACAAGCATTTATCTGCATAGGAATGAAAACGCAGGAGACAATAGTATCAAGAGCGAGAAAATAGAGAGAAAAAAGGGAAAAAGGTAGAATCATGGGGACATATAGACAAGACACACCAGAAAACCTGAACTCAATTTTACAATGGACTAGGATGTATTCAGTTCCTGTTCATACATTTGCTGAATAACAATAACAATAAGAAATGATGAAATTACTTATGTAGCATTGCTTATTAAAATAATTGCTGAATATATTCCAGTTGATTTTGACAAGGTTATAATACTGTGATCATTTCAAATTATCGTTCAATTCTCATTTAATCACACAGCTTAAGCAAAATACAGAGCCCAGAAAAAAAGGGGAAGAACAGAGAACCAAAAGGCAGTTTCAACATAGTAAGTGACATTTACTCGAAAAGAACAAGTTGCAGGCTGCAAGAAAAAAAGATGTTTCAGCTGAGATCAGCTTATATTACAAAACACATGACCTTGTGACCTAAACATTGGAACACTAGTCTAGGATAACTCTAGAATAGCAGAATATAAATATGTGTGTGTGTGACATTTAAAAAATATTTCCCTTTGAATATAATGAATAGGTATGCTTTCTTGTTCATTGGCTTTATTCTTGTCCTCATCCAGGAAATGAATTAAAAATTTATGGGAAGGATGAAATCAAAGAAGAGAGAAAAAAGGTACATAATAAAATGCTTTGGACACCCATAACACCAGGTAATTTGGTCTTTTTACTATAGGTAAAACTTAAAACTACTTCATCTTAGCTCTCCCGGGCCTCCTCCCTGCATCTTACCTCTTTGTCACTTCCATCTACCTTGGGTGCCCTTTACCTAAACACACCCATCCTTCTCTCAACACTAATTCACAGGTAATGGGTCTGATCTCCGTTGTTTACATCTTTATGTAAATTAAAGTCAACAGGTAACTAACTTCTAATCCTCATTCACTCTCTTGTACAGATCAAATGAGATGTTAATAATTATTCTCATGTACATTGGCATCTTCCAATTTATCATGCCTTTCATATATTATCTCACTAGACTTGTAAACTGTGAATTTAAGAAGAAATAATTCTCTCTGCGGCCATTCTTATTATTTCTTAGGTTTCGTGTATGCCTAATTGTTGAATAAAAGTTTTCACCCATTTCATAGAAGAATTTGAGGAATTATGGAACAGAAGGAGATGTTTGAGCAATAGGGTAAACAACAGGATCCCCTAAAATCTCTCACACCACAAAGGAAACTGGCTTTCTAGCCACCCCGTCTGAACCAAACACTCCTTGGTATAGAGGACGTGGAGTGGGGAGCTCTAGAGCTTTTTAGTGGTTGCCAAGGAAGACCTTCCCTATTTGAGTAATGCAAAGGTGGCTCCCGCAGTACAAGATTAAGCACATCACTCCTGGTTGTCCTAATAATATCTTTTCTTAATCCTTTCCTTCATAAAGGAGAAATCATAACTCTTCAAATTTTCATATTTCATGCTCTTTCTTCCTTCACCCCTTTCAATATCTTTACGTAGCTGCTTCAGTCATAGTAGATTGTAAATTATTGTAACTCGCACGATTTGCTTGGTTTTGTGCACACAAAACTCTCCTCTACCCAGAACTTGTACCTCCTGCTCCTTGACCCAGTCTCTGGACACTGGAACTAGTCCTAGCTGGACAGATTTAGGGAGCCTTCTCTCCTTGGATTTGACAGGCACCATCAAGCTGTCATTCTGTCAATTCTGCTCTGACCTTGTATTTTGCTGTGCCCAAACCTTCGTGTTAGGCTCCTGTTCCAGGATCTGGGTCTGCTGATCCTAGCCCTTATACAGGTATCGTTTTGACACCAGGACAGTGAGTTGCAACTTGTAAGCTTGAAGCCATTAAGACTCACTTCCAAGCTGTGGCCTGGTCTCCTGCTGCCCATATCGCCAATGCCTGCTGCCCTCATCCCCACACATTGCACATCCCTCCTCACTCATATTTACAAATGAGAAAATCAGATGCCAAGGTGTTATATAACATGTCCAAGGTCATACAGTTAACAAGCAGCAAGGCCAAGATTCAAGTTCAGATCTGATTAGCTGCAAAGTCCATAATCTTGCACCATACCTCCAGCTCACACAAACATACACACATACAGACAAGGTTTTCAAAAAAGCTGCTTTTCATAACAAACTGCAAGAGTCAGCATCACAGTCCTCAAATAAAGATAAAATAAGCATTTAATAGAAGTCAATAATTGTTATAATGTTGCTGAATAGACACAGATAAAGTTAGGGCCCCAGCTAGGCATTTAATTCCTTATTTCTCCTTTATATAGGTTTTTTGGAAGACCCAAGTGCTATTTTAGAGATATTCAGAAAGCTTTTGTTTTTTCACATTTCAAGAGAAATGTTCACATTCACAAACAGGGCTAATATCTGACTTTTACAGTCCTTGATTTTCAGCCCATATAATTTTCTTACATGTGATCAAGTGTATTTTTTAAATATATATTCACATTTATATTATTCCCATTAGAGGTTTTTGTATATGGCCATACATATGCCTCAATTTTATCATAGAAAATCAGATCTTTAATTTTTCTCCTGTTTTTCTTGTCCATAAAAGAAAAAAAATAAAAGACAAACTTGACCCAAGATAATTACCAGCACATTGAAAATTCTACACACTCTTAGATGTAACTAGTTTGCTCTTTAATTAAAACTTTGCCCTGCATGTTTGGTGGATTAGAGTCCCACCTTAAATGAAATACTGGTGAAAAGAGTGCTTTCTTTGTTAAAGAATTAGATTCAGAATAATGTTTTTTAGACTGGGTCAAACTTTTTAATAATTGTGTCAAAGGGAACAGAACATTTTGTCTTTTAAAAGTGAAATTTAGTTTGTTATTTCATTGATTTTAAACAGGTATATCTAATATAATTGTCCAATGGTGTGTTGTAAATAAAACTAAAACAATAGAGAAAAAGCAAGAAATTACTAAATAAAAATATTTTAAGCCAAATTCAGCCCAAATGCTCTCTCATTATTAGATGGTCTAATATCCCTATCAAAATACAAGTGCAGAACTTTATAAATTTCTTGTCATAAGAATAGACAAAACTCTTTTTATTTTTAAACTTCCTATAACACTGTTAACTTTTATTATTTATATTATCTAATCATTCACAATTGCTTAGAAATATTATAAGAAGAGCATCCCCAGAGCAACAATAAACACCAGCTTTCTAAGAAACCAAAATACTGCATCACTTTTATTTAAATCGCAAATACATTCCTCAGGAAGGTTTGCATTCTACGCCTTTGTCATGTACTCCAGGCCACCAAAGTTCTTACATGGGGGACTGGCATGAATATCACTTAGTATTATACACAAATCAGCGAAGATCCATTCCAAGCAGGCTTTTTGCTTTTTCCCCCCTTCCTTTCTTCCTTTTTTTTTCAAAGAGGGGAAAAACTGTTTTATATCGACAACCATCTGTGAGCCTGTCTTTCAGGCCATCAAACTCTCCCATCCATTACGGAGCCTTCCTCACCTCCACCGCATGACAGCACAATAAAGATGACATACTAATTCAATGACTTGTAATTTCAGCTAAACAAAGACAAGTGCCACAGCTTCTTCTTTTGTGTTAACGGTGCCATATCGGTGAAGCCAGCTATGCAAACATAGCACTGGGAGGGTTTTATGACAGCAGTTGAATGGGGAGACTAGCTTGGTGTTGCTTTTTATGGTTTTTGGCTCCATAATTTTTGGCTCTGTGCTGCTGGCCATGGCTATTGTGTCTGGATTCTGTGTCAGCAGCAGCTAATTGTTCCAATAATGTTTATCCTAGGGATCCACCAGGGAGCTGTATATGTGGAGATAAGCTACAGGGCGATGATACACACTATCTTACTGATCTCTATACACAGTGCTTTTGCCTCATGCCAAAAAGCTTTTTAGGTCCCCAGTCTTAAAAAAAAAAATAACAGCTTAATCATCATGCCAACAATAGTGTCTAAGGGGATGTAATCAGGTTCCTCTGATAATCTTAGCAACACATGAACGTCATGCGCAAAAGCAGTAATTGAAGCAGTTGGTTCATTCTACCACCTGCTGTTGAAGTCACAGGTTAATCTAAATGAGGTCCCTTTCCGATGAAGCAGCGTGCAAGGCACTTTTTATATCATAAATGTGCATTACAGAAGCTTTACACAATAATAAAGTAAGAGTTCATTAAAGGAACTGTATCAAGTATCCCAGGCTTGTCCAGCTTTTCCCGCTGCTGTCGGAAGGCATATCCAAGTGTAAATTCTGTCCTCATGTCTATACCCCAATGCGCACTTCAGTTTGCATATGGTTCCAGACAATGGGAGTTCCTGAGGCAGATGCCCAAATGTAACTAACCGTCAGGCAATCACGGGAATCAGCTGCAGGAAAGTGAAACATTTTTCTTTGTCTGCTTTTGATGCTATTTCCCCCAAGATTACTAAATAGAATGTTGACAATGTAAAAATAGCCCTAGAATCAACAATTAAGCAGCTTGCCATAGTCTACATTAGCCCGTGTATAAGGGAGGAATTTTTCTAATTAAACTTTTAACACCTGATTTCCATTTAAAATTTTCCTCAACTTTTTTCCATGAGGTCTTCATCTGACAAAGAATACTAAGATTATGTAGTATGCTGCTCTTTAAATAGGCAATTTCTTCAACAAAAATGATTTTTAAAAATTATGACAACTGTCAAAATAAGACTCCAATGAAAATTTTAAAATATATAGAAGAAATGACACTTTCGTATTCAAATTTGTGCCTGATTTCAAGTTATTTCACTGAATAATAGTAACTACCATATACTGAGAGCCAACTCAGCATCAGATGCCAAACTATGTAACATTATCTTTTTTAAGTCTCATAGCCATTTACTGAAATTGGTATTATGTCCAAAAAAGCTGAGGAAACTAAGTTTTAGGGAGGCTGCATAATAATACAAGTTTCGGGGTAAATAAGAGGTAGTGCTAAGACTGGAAATCAAGTCAGCCTGAGTTCAAAGCATGCACTTTTCCCATCGAGATAAACTGATATAATGTATTTACTGTAAAAGAAGGGAAAGAAAATAGTGTTTATGTTGAGAAAGAAGCCCCAGTTCTGAATTGGACACCTATGGTAGGGCCATAGAGAAAATAAATTTGTGAATATAAATTGGCATATTCTTGAATTTAGTAGTTTGTGGAGCTGGGGGGAGGGGTAGAGCAGATATTGTTATAGGACCGGGAGCAATTTTTTATAAAATAAATAATAGAATATATTGATTTAACCTAATTCAGTGACACAAAGCAACAAGGAGCAGTTAACAAAGTGACTGTAATATTGAAGGTGCGTAATAAATATTTTGCCAAGTTTTAATGGATGAATTAATCAAATAATATTAATAAATGCAACCACAGAAGCTACTGCATTTAGAAGTGCTTACTATGTGCCAGACACTATCTCAGCAGTTCACATATGTTTTGTCTTGCATCCTCACAACAATCTGCTAAATTTGGAATTATTAACCCATTTTACAGGTGAGGAAATTAAGGCTCTGAAACATTAGATTATTTGTTCCGGTTACATTAACAGGAAAGTAGGAGAGTAAAGATTTGAGCCAAAGATAATCTGACTCCTCAAAGCTCTTGCCTGAACAAATTAATAAATGAACTTAAGAATAATAAGAACATTAAAATTCTCTTTGGTTGTCAAAGATTCTCGCATTGCCTCCAATGATAGCAGCCCTCTATCCATGGAAGTACCCAAAAGAATTGTATTAATATCATAGAAATGATTTAGTTTAGGCATTTGATAAATTTTGATAAAACAGCAAGGGTTGTTAAGATTTGGCCTGTGGTACTAAAGAAGGCTAGAGAATATTCTTTGAATAATCTAGAGATCTTTGAAAACAAATTTTACTTAGAATTGTCTTGATTATTTTACTTAGAGGCTAGCAGAGTAGAATAGGTGACCTTTAGAGACATATCTAGGACAAAGTTCCTGTAATAATTGTACGCAAATTCTTCTAGAAATTCTTTCTGTGATAGATAATATATCGGTTAAAGTCTGTGAACCTGAAAAGCATTGTCTATAGGACTGTCCATAGCTTTCAATATCATGTTGAAGTATGTTTTATGTAACTGCCCATCATAAAAGTTGTATTCATAAGCCTTGAATATTAATTTTCTATTAATTCAGGCCTGAAGAGGATTCATGATGGCATTCTGTTTGGAGAGAGCAAAAAAATAAAAAATAAAAGGAAAAGTAAGACACTTTCCCCTTTCTTTCAGAGAAGTTTTTGTTTGTGTTTTCCTTTTCAGTGACATAATGTTTTCAACATAAAATTTATTTCAATTTATCTGAAACTATTTTAAAGTGATTAGATCATCATTTAAAGTCTACCCACTATTACTACAGTTGCTGAAATAGATTAAATTACAAAAGTCACAGAGAGGTTGGATTATCTATAAATAATTCCTACAGATCCTGTAATAATACCCTATGGTTTTCTTCCACACTTTGGTCTGCTCAACTTCAATTTGTTACTGGAAAAATATGTTTGAAAAAAATTATAAAATAATATTTTGCCATTTGAACTCTTCATTTTCTGTTTAGAATTAAACACATTAGGCTTTTAAAGTACTACTAAAGTCAGAGCTTCTGGTTTCTGGCCCATATGTAAGGAGATTGGAAGTCATTACTTCACCCTAACAATAAGTGAAAACCTAAACAAACTGAAAAATCAGCAACTTTCTTTGATCTGTCAGAGCAGTGAGGTCATAGGCAAATTCACAGATAGAATAAATACTGTCAAGATCTCAGTTCTTCTCAACTTAATCTCCATATTCAACATGATCTATACCAAATTCCCACAAGTTATTTTGTGAATATCAACAAACTGACTCTAAAGTTTATATGGAGAGGCATAAGACCCAGTAGAGCCAACTTGATATTGAAGGAAAATAACGTTGGAGGACTGATGCGACCTGTTGTCAAGACTTACTATAAAGATATAGCAATCAAGACAGTGCGATCATGGTGGAGGAAGAGACACATAAAACAATGGAACAGAATAGAGAGCCCAGAAATAGATTCGCATACACATAGCCAAGTGATCTGTGACAAAGGAGCAAAGGTAATCCAACAGAGCAAAGATAGTCTTTTCAACAAACAGGATTGGAACAACTTGATATCCAGACACAAAAAATAAATCTAGACACAGGCCTTATACTCTTCACAAAAGTTAACTCAAAACTGATCATAAACCTAAATGTAAAATGCAAAACTATAAAACTCCTAGAAGATAACATAGAAGACAATCTAGGTGACCTTGGGTATGGCAATGACTTTTTAGATACAACACCAAAGGCATGATCAATGAAGGAAAGAAATAATAAGCTTGACTTTATTAAAATTAAAAACTTCTGCTCTGCAAAAGACACTGTCAAGAGAAGAAAACACAAGCCACAGATTAGGAGAAATATTTTCAAAAGACACATCTGCTAAAAGCCTGTCATACACAATATCAAAAGAACTCTTAAAACTCAATAGTAAGAAAATGAGCAACTTAATTAAAAAATAGGCAAAAGACCTGAACAGACACCTCACCAAAAAAGATATACAGATGTCAGGTAAGCATATGAAAATATGTTAAACATCATATGTTATTAAAGATTTGAAGGGGCCGGCCCCGTGGCTTAGCGGTTAAGTGCGCACGCTCCGCTGCTGGCGGCCTGGGTTCAGATCTCGGCTGCGCACCCACGCACCGCTTCTCCGGCCATGCTGAGGCTGCGTCCCACATGCAGCAGCTGAAAGGGTGTGCAACTATGACATGCAACTATCTACCGGGGCTTTGGGGGAAAAATAAATAAATAAAATTATTAAAAAAAAAAAGATTTGAAAATTAAAACAACAACAAAATACCACTACATACCTTACACTTATTAGAATGGTCAAAATCCAAAATGCTGACTACACCAAATGCTGGTGAGGATGTGGAGAAACAGGCACTCATACATTGCTGGTGGAAACGCAAAATGATTCAACAACTTTGGAAGACATTTTGACAGTTTCTCACAAAACTAAATAAATTCTTATCATATGATCCAGCAATTGTACTCCTTGGTATTTATTCAAGGAGTTGAAAACTTATATTGACAGAAAAATCTTCCCCCTGATGTTTATGGCAGTTTTATTCATAATTGCAAAAACTTGAAAGCAACCAAGATGTCCTTCAGTAGGTGAATGGATAAATAAACTGTGGTACATCCAGACAGTGGAATTTTATTCAGTGCTAAAAAGAAATGAATTATCAAGCCATGAATAGACATGGAAGAAACCTAAATGCATATTACTAAGTGAAAGAAGCCAACCTATAAAAGCTACATACTGTTTGCTTCCAACTATATGACATTTTTGAAAAGGCAAAACTATGGAGACAGTAAAAAGATTAGTAGTTTCCGAGGGTTACGTAGGAGGCAGGAATGAATAGACAGTGCCTAGAGGACTTTTAGGGCAGTGACATTATTTTGTATAATACTACAGTGGTGGATAAATATAATTTGCATTTGTCAAAACCCATAGAATGTGCAACATTAAGAGTGAACCCTAATGTAATCTATGGACTTTAGGTGATAACGATGTGTCACTGTAGGTTCATCAATTCTAACAAATATAACACTCCGGTGGGAGATATTGATAGTGGGGGAGGTCCTGTGTGTGTGTGGACATGGAGTATATAGGAACTCTGTGTTCTGTACTTTCCACTCAACTTTGTTGTGGACCCAAAACTGCTCTAAAAAGTAAAATTTATTAATTGTGAAAAAAATAAAAGTCAAGAGGTTTTGAAAAAATTAATAGGACAACCCTATCCCTCGCTTAGCTGTCAAGCAGCCTAGTTTAAATGTAAATCTGACTGTGTCATTCCCCTTCTGAAAACCCTTCAGGACTCCTCACTGCTTACCTGAACAAGTGTGGTGTGTGTACCCTTGGTGGTACCTGAGATGATTTTAAACAATACATGGATAACTATTCTCTAAATTTTTAATTGTAATGCATTTATTGTAGAGTGTATTAGAAAAATAAAACTAGCATGCCAAAAAAAAGTAGAGGTTGAATAACCATTTGCTTATTCTGATAATTGGATTATTTATTTCTAGGCAATGGTACCCTGCACATTGCTGAATAGCCCTTTAATGACAGAATTCCTTATAAAGCATTCTTTTTCTTCCATTACCATCCATTTTAAAATTAGGGATATTTTCTGAAGTAGGGGGAGAATTTTAACCACTTGAATGTTAAGGCAGTTAACATTTTTAAATGATCTAGCTCATAGACTGTTTCTAATGACAACATAAAATGCTTTATAGAACTCAAAATATTTAAAAGTTATTTAAAATCATAAAATAAGCATAGCTGCAAGTAAAATATATTAGAGTAATAGAAAATTGAGCTCTCTTATACCTGGTGAAATCAAATTAAAATTGAAACATTTTCACCAGCCTTTTATAACTCAGTGCTTAACGAAATCATATATAAGGTAATTATTTATATTTACCTTTTAACCTTTTTGTAGTTTTATTATCTCTTGAATTTACTAGGCTTTTTCTAACTGGTTTAACTGTAATACTATACATTGCTATATAGTCATAGCTTGATTTTTCGTTTGGCATGGAAGGATGGCAGCTGCTAAACAAAGGTCTAACATTTCCAACCTTTGAAATGAAGGCCCTCCTCAGTGTCAGAAAATATCAGGAAATGAGAGAAACATTTCTCTTTTTACCCTGCATGATGGTATTGTTACATAACAGGAGATTCCACCCATCCAGGACTGTACAATCCTTGCTAACCAAGGTACTGACTGGTCTTGGAAAACAAGTGGTTATGGAATGTTTCATGAACCATAGTAAGAATGCCAGGGACTTTGAGCAGAACTCAAATTGCAGCTGGAGCAGTGGCATAATCTAGAATCCCTTGAGGCCAAGAAGTTGAGTCTTAAAAAATGAGTAATCTGTTAATTCCTTAGGCTTATAACTATATTGTGTAATTTCCACTTAATAAGTAATGTCTATATTTTATCTTTTATTCAACTTGTATCTTGGAGCCTACATCTCTATTCTTTCATGCATGCACTAGACTGAACCAGCAGAAACTAAATCAACGTCCCCTCCTTATCCTTGGCACATAGCCACATGTCTGCAACATAATAGACTTAAATTAAAAATACGCAGAGGGAGGTTCAAGGTGGTGGCATAGGAAGATTCTGAACTCACCTCGTCCCATGGATGCAGCAAATTTACAACTACCTATGGAATGATTCCCCCTGAATGGGAATTGCAAAGCAGAGGAACAGAGCCTCCACAACAAGGGATAAAAGGACAGCATCAAGATGGGCAGAAGAGGCAGAGACACAATCTCACCAAGGAAAAAACCACAACCCAGCTGCAGTGATCCACAATTGGGAGGGATCTCAAAAGTACGGAACATTTCCCTGGGGAGCCAGGGATTTGAGCTGCAAATCAGGCACCCCAACCTTTAGATTCCTCACAGGAGAGATGAGCCCCCATATGGCTTTGAAGACCAATGGAGATTACTTCCAGGAAAACTATAGAATTATAGGGAATAATAAACCTGCTTTTAAAGGGCCTGCATGCAAACCAACTCCACCTGGAAACTAGCACAAAAGCTAGTTTGAAAGCCAGTTTGAAAAGCACATAGACCATAGGTGAAGGAGACCCACTTACTAATCTTAAAGCATTTGCCTTCTAACTTGTTAGCACCAGTGGGTGTGTCCTGCTGAGAGCTCTGCTCATCCTGTGCCTTGACTGTAGTCAGCACAGGCACCAGCTCCGCCCACCAGCACGGCAAGCAGTCATGGTTGCACCCTGCAGCAGGGCCAGGCACCAGCCCCATTGATTTTTCCCAGCTGTGGTCCCACTACAACAGCAGGGTGCACACAGGCCACATGGGGGACACCTCTTGAGCACCTGGCTCTGGTGGCGAGAGGTGATTGTGCCTGTGGGCCCCACAGGACATTGCCTACAGAAGGCCCCTCCTTCAAGACCGGGAGAGGTAACTGATTTACCTAATACATAGAAATAAACACAGAGAGTTAGGCAAAATAAGGAAAGAAAGGAATATGTTTCAAACAAAAGAACAAGACAAATCCTCAGAGAAAGAATTAAAATGGAGATAAGCAATCTACCTGGTAAAGAGTTTAAAGTAACGGTCATAAAGATGCTCACCAAACTTGAGAGAAGAATGAACACAGGGAGAACTTCAACAAAGAGATAGAATATATAAGAAAGTATCAAATAGAAGTCATAACTGAACTGAAAAATACACTAGAGGGGTTCAATAGCAGACTGGATGAAGTAGAAGAAAAAAATCAGTGAGCTGGAAGACAAAACAATGGAAGTCACTCAGACAGAGCAGCAAAATGAAAAAAAGAATTTTAAAAAGCAAAAATACCTTAAGGGAGCTCTGAGACAACATCAAGCAGAATAATTGCATATTATAGGGGTCTCAGAAGGAGAAGAGAGAGAGAAAGGATCAGAAAAATTATTTGAAGAAATAATGGCTGAAAACTTCCCTAATAAGGGGAAAGACAAAGACATCTAGGTCTGGGAATCCCAGAGAGTTACAAACAAGATGAACCCAAAGAGACCCACACGAAGACACATCATAATTAAAATGGTAAAAGTTAAGGACAAAGAGAGAATGCTAAAAGCAGCAAGAGAAAAACAACTAGCTATGTACAAGGAAAACCCCATAAGTCTATCAGCATATTTTTCAGCAGAAACTTTATAGGCCAGAAGAAAGTGGCATGACATATCTAAAGCTCTGAAAGAGAAAAACTTTCCACAAAGAATTCTCTACCCAGCAAGATTATCATTCAGAATTGAAGGAGAGATTGAGTTTTCCACATAAGCAAAAGCTAAAGGAGTTCATCATCACTAAACAGACCCTACAAGAAATATTAAAGAGACTTCTTTAAATTGAAAAGCAAGTCACTAATAAAAAAAAATTCAAAAGTAAAATTCTCACTGGAAAAGGTAAATATATAATAAAGGTAATAGATAATCACATATAAGCAAGCATGAAGGTTAAAAGACAAAAGTAGTAAAATCAACTAAAATTACAATAAATAGTTAAGGGTTGCATAAAATAAAAAGATGTAAAATGTGATATTAAAAATATAAATCATTGATGTAATCTATGCATAAATAGAAGTATAATGATGTACACCTGAAATTTATACAATGTTATAAACCAATGTTACTGCAATAAACAAAAAATTTAAAAAAATGTATAAATCATTGGGAGGGAGAGGAAAAAGGTAAAGCTTTGGAATGTGTTCAAATTTAAGTTGCCGTCAACATAAAACAGACTGCTATTTATATAAGAAGTTATATGTGAACCACACAGTAACCACATGGGAAAAACTTATAGTAAATACACAAAAGAAAATGAGAAAAGAATTCAAACATGCCACTAAAGAAAGCCATCAAACCACAAGGAAAGAGAGAAAGAGAAGAAAGAAACAGAGAGGAATTACAAAAACAACCAGAAAACAATTAACAAAATGGCAATATGTACACACCTATCAATAATTACTTTAAATGTAAGTGGACTAAATTTGCCAAGGAACAGACATAGAGTGGCTGAATGGATAAAAAAAACAAGACTCATCTATACGCTGCCTACAAGAGACTCACTTCAAATGTAAGGACACACACAGACTAAAAGTGAAGGGATAGAAAAGATATTTCATGCAAATGGAAATGAAAAGAAAGCTGGAGTAGCTATACTCATATCATACAAAATAGATGTTAAAACAAAGACTATAATAAGAAACAAAGAAAGGCATTATATAATGATAAAGGGGTCAATCCAAGAAGAGGATATACCATTTGTAAATATTTATGCACCCAACATAAGAGCACTAAAATTTATAAAGCAAGTATTAATGGTTTTAAAGAGAGAAAATGAAACAATGCAATAATAATAGGGGACTTTAACACCATACTTATGTCAATGGATAGAGCATCTAGACAGAAAATATCAGCTTTAAAGAACACATTAGACCAGACAGTCTTAATAGATATATACAGAACATTCCATCCAAAAGCAGCAGAATACACATTCCTCTCAAGTGCCCCTGGAGCATTCTCCAGGATATATTACAGACTAGACCACAAAACAAGTCTTAACAAATTCAAGAAGGTTGAAATCATAACAAGCATCTTTTCCAACCACAATGGTATGAAACTAGAAATCAATTACAAGATTAAAATGGGAAAAACCACAAAAACATGGAGACTAAACAACATGCTACTGAACAACCAATGGATCATCGAAGAAATCAAAGGAGAAATCAAAAATGTCTACAGACAAATGAAAACAAAATATAACACACCAAAATTTATGAGATGCAGCAAAAGCATTTATAAGAGGGAATTTCATAGCAATAAAGGCCTACCTCAAGAAACAAGAAAAATCTCAAATAAACAGCCTAACTTTACACCTAAAGGAGCTAAAAAAAGAAGAACAAAGCCCAAAATTAGTAGAAGAAAGGAAATAATAAAGATCAGAGCAAAGATAAACAAAATAGAGGCTAACTAAAAGAATAGAAAAGACCAATGAAACTAAGAAAAGATAAACAAAATCAATAAACTCTTAGCTAGACTAACCAAGAAAAAAAGAGAGACGGCTCAAATAAATAAAATCAGAAATGTAAGGGGAGAAATTACAACAGATATCACAGAAATACAAAGGATCATAAGAGACTACCACTAACAATTATACTCCAACAAACAGGGCAACCTAGAAGACATAGATAAATTCTTAGAAACACACAATCTTCCAAAACTGAATCATAAAGAAATAGAAAACCTGAATAGAACAATCAAAGTAAGGAGATTGAAACAGTAATCAAAAATCTGCCAGGAAACAAAAGTCCAGGACCAGATGGCTTCTCAGGAGATTTCTACAAAACATTCAAAGAAGATTTAATACCTATCCTTCTCAAATTCTTCCAAAAAATTAAAGAGGAGAGAAAGCTTTCAAACACATTTTATGAAAACAGCACCACCCTAATACCAAAACCAGACAAGGACACTACAAAAACAGAAAATTACAGGCCAATACACTTGATGGACATAGATACAAAAATCCTCAACAAAATATTAGCAAACCAAAGTCAACAATACATTAAAAGAATCATACACCATGATCAAGTGGAATTTATTCCAGGGAGGCAAGGATAGTTTAACATCTACAAATCAATCAATGTGACACGCTACATTAACAAAATGAAGGACAAAAAACTATATTATCACCTCAATAGATGCAGAAGAAGCATTTGACAAAATTCAATATCTATTTATGATAAAAACTCTCAACAAAGTGGGCATAGACGGAACGTACCTCAACATAATAAAGGCCATATATGACAAACCCACAGCTAAAGTCATACTCAGTTGTGAAAAGCTAAAAGCTTTTCCTCTAAGATCAGGAACAAGTCAAGTATGCCTACTCTCACCACTTTTATTCAACATAGTATTGAAAGTCCTAGCTACAGAAATTAGTCAAGAAAAAGAAATAAAAGTCATCCAAATTGGAAAGGAAGAAGTAAAACTGTCACTATTTGCAGATGACATGATATTATATATAGAAAACCCTAAAGAATCCACCAAAAAACTATTAGAACTAATAAATGAATTCTGTGAAGTTTCAGGATATAAAATTAATATACAGAAATCTATTGTGTTTCTATACACTAATAACAAACTATCAGAGAGAGAAATTAAGAAAACAATTGCATTTCCAATTGCATCAAAATGAATAAATTACCTAGAAATAAATTTAACCAAGGAGGTGAAAGATCTGTACTCACAAAAATGTAAGACACTGATGAAAGAAATTGAAGATGACACAAATAAATGGAAAGATATACTGTGCTCATGGATTGGAAGAATTAGTATTGCTAAAATGTCCATATTGCCCAAAGCAATGTATAGAGTCAATGCAATCGTATCAAAATATCAGTGGCATCTTTTTGCAGAACCAGAACAAGTAATCCTAAAATTTGTATGAAACCACACACACACACACACACACACACAAAAAAAAAACTAGAATAGTCAAAACAATCTTAAGAAAGAAGAAGAAAGCTAGAGGAATCACGCTTCCTGATTTCAAATTATACTTCAAAAATATAGTAATAAAAACAGTATGGTACTGGCACAAAAACAAACACATAGATCAATGCAACAGAATAGAGCCCAGAAATAAAGCCATGCTTATATGGCCAATTAGTTTACAACAAAGGAGGTAAGAATATACAATGTGGAAAAGACAGTCTCTTCAATAAATGATGCTGGGAAAACTGGATAGCCACATGCAAAAGAATGAAACTAGACCACTGTCTCACACTATATACAAAAATAAGCTCAAAATGGATTAAAGACTTAAAAGTAAGACCTGAAACCATAAAACTCCTAGAAGAAAACATAGGTGGTAAGCTCTTTGACATCAGTCCTAGCAATATTTTTTTGGGTCTGTCTTCTCAGGCAAGGGCAAAAAAAGCAAAAATAAACAAATGGGACTACATCAAACTAAAAAGCTTTTGCACAGCAAAGGAAATAATCAACAAAATAAAAAAGAAGCCCACTGAATGGGAGAAAATATTTGTAAATGATATATCTGATAAGATGTTTACATCCAAAATATACAAAGAATTCGTATAACTCAATATCAAAAAACAAACAATTAAAAATGGGCAGATCTAAATAGACATTTTTCCAAAGAAGACCTATAGATGGTCAACAGACAGATGAAAAGATGTTCAACACCACTATTAGAGAAATGCAAATTAAAACCACGAGATATCGCCTCACACCTGAAGAATGGCTCTTATTAGCAAGACAAGAAATAACAAACATTGGCGAGAATGTGGAGAAAAGGGAACCCTTGTGCACTGCTTGTGAGAATGTAAATTGTGCAGCCCCTATGGAAAACAGTATGGTAGTTCACCAAAAAATTAAAAATAGAATTACAATATGACCCAGCAATTTCACTTCTGAGTATATATCTGAAGAACACAAAAACACTAATACAAAAAGATATATGCACACCTATGTTCATTGCAGCCTTATTCACAATAGCCAAGATATGGAAACAATCTAAATTCCTATGGATGGTTGAATGGATAAAGAAGATATAGTGTATAGAAACAATGGAATAATACTTAGCCACAAAAAAGAATGAAGTCTTGCCATCTGTTGACACATGGATGGAACTTGAGGTTATTAAGCTAAGTGAAATAAGTCAGATGGATAAAGTCAAATACTGTATTATTTCACTCATATGTCAAATCTTAAAAAAACAAAACAAACAAAAAGAATCTTATAGATACGGAGAACAGATTAGTGGTTACCAGAGGGGAAGGGGATTAGGGGGTAGATGAAATGGATGAAGGGGGTCTGCTGTATGGTGATGGACTGTAACTAGAATTGTGGTGATGATCACTTTGTAGTGTATACAGATGTCGAATTATAAAGCTATACACCTGAAACTTATACAATAAAAAAATAAAGAATAAGTGGCCAGCCCAGTGGTGTAGCGGTTAAGTTCGCGCACTCCGCTTCAGTGGCCCGGGGTATGCAGGTTCGGATCCCAGGCACGGCCCTATACATTGCTCATCAGGCCATGCTGTGGCTGCGTCCCAAGTAAAGTAGAGGAGGATGGGCACAGATGTTAGCCAGGGCCAATCTTCCTCGGCAAATAGAGGAGGATTGGCAACGGATGTTAGCTCAAGGCTAATCTTCCTCACCAAAAAATAAAAATAAAATAAAGAATAAAAAATAAAAAAATATAAAATGCACAGAAACATAAACTTATTTCGACTTTAAATCTCCTTGTCAATTTTATACGTATCTTGTTTCTGTCTCATTAAGTTGTAACAATTGGTAAGACCGCTTTGTATATACTTATACCTATGATGTCGTCTACTACACGTATATATATATATATTACTTATGCTATATAGAAATCTTTTGAGAGAAATCACAATGTGACCCAGAATATTTCATTAATGTTTTAACATTTATGCTTCTGAAAGCTATGCAGAATATACTAGTTCTTGATTTTCCATTACATTAACGTATGTAGTATATCTCTTTTCTTTTTCATAGTCCAAAATCTTTTGAAAATATTGTCTCTCTTTTCCTAGTTCTTCAATCGTGCCTCTCTTTTTTCTTGGCAGAATCCCCAAACAATATTTCCTGGTGTGATAGATTTAAGTATTAGTCCCAATTTTTCATCCCTCCTTTTACCCACTCCCTTCACCATGTGACTTTGCAGTCCCTCCCACTAGAGTGGAATGTACTTCATCTTGACTTTGGACTTGGCCATGTGACTTTTAGTAGCCAAACAAATGTAGCAGAAGTGAGAATTTGGAGTTCTGACCCTAGGCTGAAAGAGATATTGCGTGTTTCTGCTTGCTCTCCTGCATTCTGCTATCACCGTGAAAAGTGCTTCCTTTAGGTAGCTGCTGCCCCTCAGCTTGGGCCTCAAAGTGAATACAGTTGGATCCAGAATGAATTCAACCCACATCAAAGAGCCAAGCCCAGTCAGGTCTATACCACGAAGCAGAATCACGCCACCAAGCCCCTATATCAGTTAACCTCAGCCATTTTGTAGATATGTGAGAAAAAATGGATGAGTATCATTTTAAGCCTCCGAGTTTTGAGGTAGTATGTTACGCTGCAGCACTATGGTAGATATAGCCCTTGGTAAATGCATTCAGCAACCTTGCCACAAGCTCACTAGCTTCTATCTAGTAAGAACTGTAGAGCTAGAGTGAAGACTGAGGAAGCCAGTACAGTTGTGGCGGCATGGTGTTGTTGCAGCCGCTAAAGTTGCTGGTCCCCTAAGAGAGTTGAGATGCAGGCAGCAGCAACAGGTGACTTTCCATGAAATGACCTCTTAGTATGGTTCAGTATTACTATCTTCGTGGCATTCAAGCCTGGTGCATTGGCCTTCCCAGTAATTCCGTAAGCTAAGTGATACTCTGAAATAAATACTTTCCATAAATTGACTAGAGTGGATTATGTTGCCTGCAACTAAACCTTGAACTGAGACAGTAATTGTCTTACTTTTACTTTTTCCTTTTAATGGGTTAAAAAGTTTTAATGATAGCGGTAAAATAAATTGAGTTAAAGCCTACAAACACTAAAGAATAATAAGAGAACAATATTAATAACTATATGCTGACAAAGTTGACAAATTAAAATCAGAAGTTGAACTTTGATTTGGAGATTTTGTCTTTTTTTTTTTCTGTTTAATTTCTATTCTTTTTAGGTAGTGAAATACCAGTCAGATAAGCAGAATTCAAGCCTAAGTCTACTTTTTATCGCTTATTCAGTCTCGAGTGTGTCATATAATTTCCCCAAGTCCCACTTTTCTCATTGGTAAAATGTGGAAAATAACTAACACCTGTTTCTATGAATAACAAATAATATTATTAAAATTCACTTTAAGTACTTTTAAACAAGTTCAGATCAATATATGCATATATATCCTTACACATGCACATATTCAAATATGTGTGTATGGTTTACTGTCACAACAGCTCAAATGCACTGAAAAAAAAAAAATGACCTATTGGTTTATTTCTATTTCAAAACTGTTTCCGATTAGGAGAACTTCCCATGACTGTGTATGATCTCATCTACCATGTGATCTGTTCTTGCTCTCTGCTGTTAGCCCATGCAAAGGGCATTATTACTAAAAATGGTATAAAACCTAATTCGTTCACCAGAAAACAGTTAATTGTCCATGATATTTAATGTCAATCTTTTCCCCAGATTGCCATAACAGGGCATTTAAAAGCAACTGAGTTTTTTAAATGTATGCTTATAATCACGTTTATTAAACAATCCATACGTGCTCACTCACCAATAGAAAAAAAATACATGCTTGATTTAGAGGAAATGAGAAAAAGTCATGTATAACCAAGCACTGTGCCAATGATTTTTGGTTATGAAAAGAAAAACCTTAGAGAAAACATTTCCTTGCCAATATTCACTTTTCTCCAATAGTAAATGGCTGAAATTAATAATTAAACAAAATGTGATATCTTGTGAATACACATAGGAAAATATCTTGAAGACCTTAAAACATAAACTGCTCATATGTAACCAAAAGAGAATAATATTTTTAATCTTTTGTCTCATTTATATAACTTTCTAGAGGAAAGGAAGCATATTAATGGCAATAATTTTCAGCTTAGTTACACTGGAACCCACTTGAAAAGATCTGTAGGAAAGTAGTGACTAGAAACAAAAATATTCTGCTTTCTTACCAGGAGAACTGCAGCCAACATTAAGTACCTGGTGGTTACCCCTCAATCAAAATCTAGTGAGACTCATTCCTTGCCCAGCACATAAATGCCAGAGAAAAAGTGGAATAAGTGGATGAGGTTTATGCTCCAATGTATCTTACATTCCATTAGGGAGAGACAGGTAGGATGCATCAACACAAAATTTAGATAGTGACAAATTTTGAAGAAAATAAAATCAGCAATCACTACAGAGTGTAACTGGGCAGCGGTTGGTGGGTTGGTGAGTCTCTTTTGAGGGGGTGATATTTGAGATAAGACAAATAACCACGGAAGATACATAGCACATTTAATTATTTCCTACTGGAGAAATAGCTCTGTGGAGGGAAAACTTAAGAACTGATTAAAACTAATTTCATTAAAAAGAAATTTGTCAACATTTAGACAGGGGTATGAGGAAGGATGGCCAAAAATAAATAAGAACATTTAAAAAGTAGGAAAAAATGTCTAAAATTCTAATATACGGACAAATACATTAGGGCTCTGGTATCAGACTTGAATTTAAATCTCTCTCTGAGGCTTCCAACAGAGGGGCCTTGGGCAAGTCACTTCATCTCTCCCGACAGTATCTACTTCATAGACTTGGATTCCATGAGAGACATTCTTAGCTTTCCTACAAGGTGAAAAACATTTTATCATACAAAATAACAGAGCAGTTTGCAAATGCCTGCACCGATGAAAAAGAATTAGAGGGTACAGAGTAGAAAATGCTAAAGTTGATTACGTTTCCAACAAAAGGCCAGTGATGAGTGGGATTTAGATTTTATATGGGAGTCCACAGGAAGCTCAAGTAAGTAGAGGCAGTAGAGCATTCTTCCCCTATATCCTTATATCTATATCCCTCTTTAGTTTACATCCCTATAGACTTCCCTCTGTTGTGGCTTGGGATATATCTGCCATAATATCATACTCTTAGGTCTACTGGACCAACCAGCCATTGGACTAACTGGACTAACCATTAAGAACTAGCAGATTCTCCCAAATGCAGGCATTTCCCAGATAATTTCACCCCTATGTTGATAACAGATTTTTATTTTAGTTTTAACTGAAAAATCACTTATTATTTGAAAGATTTGACCACAAAGTATCTTTCCAGTCAGACTATATGTTTAGATTAACAAAAAACAGCTAGCCTTAATTTTGCAATACTATATAACACAATAAATTCTAGCTATTTTACATTCTGCCTCATGTATCTTTAACATAGCCTGTAGCTAAGCTTCAGTTGTCAGATCACTTGGCTAATGAAAATATATGACTCAGCAAAAGTTTTAGAAACCACATTCATCTGCAGTTCTGGGTTGTGGGGAGCAAAACGTTGTTTTTTACTTTTAAAATTAAGAAAATCTGATTTGCAAGTCACTTAGGAAGAAAATAGATGCTATTTTTAAAGTTTTGTTAAAAAATAATTTCAAATACTGTTGGAAATACCTTCTAAATATCCTCATTAATATCTTCCCAAATTACTACATTGATATCTTTCCACTAGACTGAAAGTTTTCAAAATTCAGACTCAACAGTATGGAATTATTTCAACCTCGCTACATAATTGAATAACAATTACAAGTGAAGCAAGAGTCAAGGGGACAGCAGGATGAGTAAGTACCCCCAAGGAGTTGACAATGTAGGTGACAAAGCAGAAAGACGATGCAGACATAACAAGCCTACTTGTGATCCTAAAGCTACTGCCCTGCCCATTTCTTTATTTGCTTCACTCTGGCTGAGGGTGGGGTAACAATGAAATCACCTGAGACTCAACTTTAAAGTGACTCAGAACCCACAGAGTGAGCTCTATCCAATGGCCTGATTCCAAGTCGAACACTTGGGTCTTTGGACCACTGTGCCTTTCTGAAATCCTCATCAAGTTCTCTACCTTCTCTGCCTCTCTGGGGAACTTTGAAGAGGTGAGTCTTTTTTATTTTATTTTATTTTATATTTAATTTTATTTATTTTATATTTTATTTTATTATTTTATTTTATGGAAGATTCGCCCTGAGCTAACATCTGTTGGCAATCTCCCCCTTTTTGCTTGAGGAAGATTCACCCTGAGCTAACGTCTGTGCCAACCTTCCTCTATTTCATATGTGGGTCACCGCCACACCAAGGCCGCTGATGAGTGGTGTAGGTCTGCACCCGGGAACCAAACTCATGAACCCAAGCCACTGAAGCAGAGCACTCCAAACTTAACCACTAAGGCACAGGGCTGGCCCTGAACCGGGGAGTCTTTAAAATGGCCATGCACGCTCTGCCACTTAAAGTCAGAGAAGCGGCCGCAGGGCTACTTCTCATTTCTGGGTGCACACACACTCTAAACCCTGGTGTTCTCCACATACTTACAATACTTACTGCAAAGGTCACAGCAAACATCTTTTCTCAATTTACTACTCAACACTATCCCTACTTTTATTTTGAAGTAGGTGACTAGGTGGCTAATGCCATAATTGCAACTTAAAAAAAAGAATTTCTTACTGATACTTTTAAGAGAAATTTAAATCAATTTTATTGAGATATAATCTACCAAAAAAAGTACCCATTTTAAGTGCACGATTTGATGTGTTCTGACAAATTTATACACATGGTTAACTATCACCACATCAAGATACAGAATATTTCCATCTTTGATCGCTCATTTTATACTTTCTTTAGGATAAATTATTAGGAGCTGGAGTGTAGAGTGAGAGGTACATACATTTTTAAAGCTTTCAATATATATTGCCAGATTGCCTTCCAGAAAGTTGTTACAGTTAGCCATGCTGTCAGTTGTGGATGAGAATGCTAAATTTAGATAAGAGGTCATTGCCCTATGGGCAATCATGTTGTCCCTTCCAATAAGAACTGAATTTTTATTAAAATGAATGAAAGGAGCTTTAAAATGATTTTTTTGCTTGGATAATTAATATCACTGAGTCGTTATAGAAGCAGAATCCTTAGAAGCAAATTAAAAGCATGTTCGGAATAGCAACTGTTGATATGTTTTTAAGAAGATAGTAATGTAAAATAAAAGTTTTAAATTATCTTGTTTTTCAAAAAACAGAAAAACTATAATGGAGATAACATTTACACATGAAAATTTTCTCTTACAGCAATGCTATTCCAAAGGTAGCCTGTGGGCCAGTAACATCAGCATCACCTGGGAACTTGTTAGGAATGCAAATTCTCAGGCCCTGCCACAGACCTCCTGAGTCAGAAACACTGGGCTTCAGGCCCCTCAATCTGTGTTTTAACAAGCCTTCTAATGGATTATGCTGCATCCTGAAGTGTGAAAAGGATGATATTAGAGGATATTTTATAAAGAGGAAAAATGAAAGCCCTTTACAATACTCAGGAGTAAATCCAGCGCTCATCAATCACCAAATATTTTCAGCCTTTCCTTTAACCTTTTAGATCTAGGTCTCTTATCTGATATGATTGAGATTATTTCTTAAGATTCTTTCTAGCTTTAAAAACTCATGATTGCCATGTGCAAAATTCTGAATTTGGGGCTATGGCAGATACGAAGAAGTCATGAGTCATGACCTTTGACTTCAAAGAAGTTACCATTTGGTTGAGTAGGCATAACGTAACTAAACATATAGGCTCTGCGAAGCAAGTGACGCAGATAATAGGCCATGTAACTACCGGAGCAGATGGAGATCACTAATGGGCAGACGGAGCTTGGGCTTCTTTGAAAAGATGCAACATAATATGTGCATCAAAAGTTGTATAGGTTGGGGTTGGCCTGGTGGCATAGTGGATAGGTTTGCACGCTCCACTTCAGCGGCCCAGGGTTCATGGGTTTGGATCCCAGGCGTGGACCTATGCACCACTTATTCAGCTGTGCTGTGGCAGGCATCCCACATACAGGGCAGAGGAGGATGGGCACGGATGTTAGCCCAGGGTGGGTCTTCCTCAGCAAAAAGGTGAAAATTGGCAACGGATATTGGCTCAGGGCTAATCCTCCTCACCAAAAAAAAAAAAAGTTGTGTAGGTTTTGCCTTATTGGAAGAGAAATTGCAGGTAGGTGCATAGCTTCAGATGAGCCTGTAAAGGAAGGCCGAGTCAGAAGGCTTTTGGAAAGTCACATCCATTTTTTGAGTATTTTGTGAAGTTTGTAGTTCTTAAAATTGGTTACCTGGTCAGTCGAAAATGAGAATCTCCTTGTAGGATAGTTTAGCTATGCAAATCAGATCACAAGATCTATATTAAAAGAAAAGCAAGTCATTTAAGCAATACGCATCAAGATACCCCTATAGTTGACTGGAGAAAGATGGACTTGAACTATAATTATGTTCTTGAAAACTTTTGAAATTTACCTGCTCTCAGAATAATAAAAACTTGAAAATTTGCATATTCTTTACAAAAGGAATTGTAGCTCATGTTTAGCATATTATTTTATAAAAGCTATGTTATGACCATGTTTTCTTGTGCAACTTAAAAATCCAAATATTTAATGATGAGCTAGTTTAATAAAATTCAAAAACCCTTTGGACACTGTGATGGGACTTTAGGCTAGGCACATGAAAAAATTAGATTCAATAACATACACAGACTTGGTATGTTTATCTCGTACAATACCCAGGATTCTGTTTTTCTTCAGAGAAATTGCAATGAAATTAGAAGTATATACAGGAAGGTTAAGGAGAATCTAATAAAATATCTAAGGACTATGCCTGCCATACCAGTAGGGGAAGATAACATTTTTATGCATAGGAATCTGATAAAGATTTTTAACACCAATTCAAATCAATCTCACTGGTCTACTGATTGACAGCTGTAAGTTAGCAGTGGTTTGTGAAAATAACTTACTAGTGTGGAAAATACTGCATTCAGTGATATCTTTTACAAACTCTCATGGGTATGATTTTGCATATAAAGGCAAAGGATAATATAGAACTAAATGTAACTTAAAATAAGAAGTAGAGATTTTTACTTTCAAGTATTCTGAGTTTATTAAATTGTTCTATAAGGTTAATGATTAAGTACTGATAGTGTCATGAATCATAAGCATGTAGCGTATCCCATCATACTTTGGTGCTGGTGATATAATTTAATATTAGATAGTTCTCTTAAACTAAGGGGCTCAAAACATCTATGTAATTTTAATCTATAATCTTAATTTCTGGAAAAAAATTAGACTTGAACCATTCCAATTGCTATCTTGTAAATTGGGGATTAAATAAAACAAAGTGTGTGGCTTTGTCTATGCACTGTAGAGGTTTGACTTGAAAGTGTTCAATTCAGTGCTTGACTGCCTCGACTGATGCTTTATTGAATTGATCATTGTGAAAACACGGTTTTGCCTTTAGATAGTCATTTGTTGGCCTCCCCCAGTCAAAACCACTTTGCTTTTAATAGAGCTTTGAATTAATAGAGTTTCTAAAGGTTTCTTTGAAAACCTCCCTATTACTTATCTCTATAAATAATAACAGTATTTATAACAGCTCTCTCTGAGCTGTTACCTCATTTTCCTGTCTAATAATGTGACATCTGACGTATTTATTTGAAAGGAAAAGTGACCAAGAATTAATCCCTTGTAAACCGCCAGCACTTGAACAACTTTGCAAATATATGGCATTATGTAACAATTTCCTAATATCTTCTCTCTATATAGTACCTATTTTTGAGCACAGAGTACACAAAACTTAGCTGTAAAATATTCTTCAGATATATTTATTATAACTTCCACTAAAAGCAATTTCCATTTCACTATGTTATCTCAGAGTTGTACATTAAAACTTCAGGAAAATAGAAAATAGTAGATAAGATTATAGCTTTTACAGACAAAACTTTAAAAAGTAAAACTAAGTTCCTACATTCAAAGATAGAATAACTATGACAACATTTATAACTATTGTATACAGCAATGTAATTGACACTACTAGGTCTCTGTAAATCAAGCACAAATAATCACATAATATGTAGGACCAAAATAAGAAAAACTTCATGAATATCTCTTTCTACAAATAGGTATTTTCCTAATATGTGACTGTACAGATTCAAGCTTGACTCTCCATTAAAATGACTAAAATAAACTCTAAATTTTAATTCCTTTTTTTGGTGAGGAAGACCAGCCCTGAGCTAACATCTGATGCCAATCCCTCCTCTTTTTTTTTTTGCTGAGGAAGACTGGCCCTGGGCTAACATCCATGCTCATCTTTCTCTGCTTTATATGGGACACCGCCACAGCATGGCTTAACAAGCGGTGCGTCAGTGCGCCCAGGATCTGAACCGGCACGCCCCGGGCCATCACAGCAGAACGCGCACATTTCACTGCTTGTGCCACCGGGCCGGCCCCTCAATTCCTTTTTAATCACATCATTAGTACAAAAAATTGTATATAAATAACAGTTCTGCTATTTGCATATAATAACTTGTGCATATTTATAACCTCTTATACATACAATTTCAATGGTGTCTGTGCAAGTAGTATTACAATTTACATTAGTCACTGATATATGATTTCACCTGTAACCCTAATAAAGTTGAGTCTATGTGGCTCAGTCTATTCATGAAGTCATATTCACAAAACCAGTCAAACCACAAATTACCAATTAAAAAGAAAGTTCAATCTTTGTCTCTTTCAAATAACTTTAAAAAGGATCTAATCCATAATTCATACCTATCAACAGATCTAAAACAAGCAAACCCAAAAGCTTATTCTCTCACAATTTGTAGATACTTTTAAAAAATTTTTTAAATAATTTTAATTTGAAACAATCTAAAACTTACAGAAAAATTACAAGTAGAGTAAAATAACCTTTCTCTTGAAACATTTGTGAGTAACTTGTCAACCTGATGCCCCATTACATCTGATTTATTATGTATTTCTTATGTACATTCTTTTACATAACTGCAATACAGTCAGGAAATTAACATTGATACATTACTACCATCTAATCCTCAGACCCCTTTGAAGTTTCACCAATTGCCTTACAGCAAAAGGATCTAGTTCAGAATCATGCATTGCATTAGTTGTCATGTCTCATTAGTCACCTTTAGTCTGGTACAGTTCTTCAGTCTTTTTTTGTGACCTTGACACTTTTGAATATTTCAGGCCAGTTACTTGTAGAATATCTCTCAATTTGGGATTGTCTAATTCTTCCTCATGATTAGATTTAAGTTATGCATTTTTAGCAGAAATGTCACATGTGATGCTGTGTTCTTCTAATTGCATCTTATATCAAGTGGCACACAATTTTGATTTGTCCCATTACTGATGATGATCACTTTGATTTTTTGTTTGTTTTTGGCTTAAACCACAGAAATTTATTGTTTCATAGTTCTGGAGGCTGGAAGTCCAAGATCAAAGTGTCAGCAGGGTTGGGTCCTTCTGAGGGCTATGAGAGAAAGTCTGTCCCATGCCTCTCTCCTAGCTTCTGGTGGTTTGCTGGCAATCTTTGGCATTCGTTTGTTTATAAAAGCATCACTTCAATTTTTGCTTTCATCTTCACATGGTGTTCACTCCTTTTGTGCGTGTCTTTGTGTCCAAATTTCCCTCTTTTATAAGGACCCCAGCTATATCAGATTAGGGGCCCACCCAGCCCCAGCACGACCTCACCTTAACTAATTATATCTGCAATGCCTCTATTTCCAAATAAGGTCACATTCTAAGGTACCGGGGGCTGTACTTTACTGTATGAATTTTGCAGGGGACACAATTCAACCCATAACAGAGGCAGAAGGGATTGCTCCTTCCAGTCTATATCTGTTCCTGCCAGTGCCAGCTGGCTCCAGAAACAACAGTTAGTTCCTATTTCCAGGTATTTTTTTCTCACACTCCTAGAAACAGCCTCATTGTGTCCCACCAGAGTCATCGATATCAGCTGGCCAAGGCCACCGCTTAGAGTCAGTCTAGCCCCATGGGGATCCTCCTCTAAACACCCTAGATTCTACCTCTTTCCCCCCAGCACTGTTGAGGAATAATTGATAAATATAATTGTATATATTTAAAGTGTACAACATGATTATTTAATATACATATACATTGTGGAATGATTACCAAGATCAAGATAATTAACATTTATCAACTCACATAGTTAACTCTTTTGTGTATGTGTTTGGTGAGACCACTTAAGACCTACTCCCAGAACTTTCAAGCATACAATACCATATTATTTATAGCCACCATGCTGTACACTACATCCTCAGAATTTATTCTTCTTATAACTGAAAGTTTGTGTAACTTCTTATAACTGAAAGGACACATGGTTAAGGGTAGCAATACAGCTCATGCAGAGGACACAATACAATTTCACTCTTGATTTTTACCTATTATTGCTATATTTTTACTAACTTAGCTAATCAGCCACATGATTATTTTTAAAAGCATTTAAAAAATAAATATCCTCAATAAAATCTTGAAATCATATGCTCTCTTATTCTACATTTGCTTCCTTCAATTTTCCATTTCAAATAAGACTAAAATTGAATTTCTATAGCCTTAATTCATATGAAAAATCTATATGCCAGTTATATAAATCCATATAGCAATTATAATTATGTGAATGAAAATAATAAATATGTATAAAGGATAAATAAGTACATAAAAGAAAAATCTAGCAGTAGAAACTACTTTAAAATTAAATTCTAGAGCATATTTTGAGAAAAAAATAGAGTGGATTAAAATTACAGTTGATAGTGAAAATTGATGGCTTTGAAATAAAGTAGAAAAAATGAATATTCATAAGGCAACTACAAATAATTAATTATATTTAAAAGACATCATTAGGAAGCTCTCATAGCATTATAATAGTCTCAAAAGGAGCATAGGTGAATGGAATACAGCCTCCGAAGTAAATTTTCACTCCATAAAATGTCTCTGACACCACAAATTATAAATTACTGTGGATTCCTTTGAAGACCTAATAGTCTCCTTGTTTATCCATTTCCTTCTATATTAAATATTTTCAAGGAGAAATAACCAACTATAATCTGGTTTGTTCAAGAGAGGAACTAACTGCTTCACCAGTTTACTTAATTTCTCATCAAATCTACAATAAGGTGGAATAAATAAAATGCTGCCTTCTACTGGCTATGCATTGGACTATTACTCTGGAATAGTCTTAATATTTAAATGTGAATGCATAATTTAATAAAGACTGACCTCATATGTTAAAGAAAGTCCAAATAGAATAAATAAAATGTAGATCTATTCCATAGTCATGATAACAGTCAGCTTTCAATACAATTTTGCTAAATAAGTGAATGGAAAAATGAAATACTGAAAATATTCACTTCAAAACAGATATGATTTAGTTATTTATATCCATCATACTTTCTCAAGGCAATTATTATTGTTACTAAATTCCCACTTTCCAACTGCAAATAATAATTTATTTACATTAATTTTCATTATTTTTGTAAATATTGGTGACTCTTCTGTCCCATCCCACTCCAGAATTTTTAAGAAGAGAACAAGATGTGTAGCAGACAATTCCTACTTGTTTTTTTAATGCTTTTTTTTGTTTTGTTTTTTGTGAGGAAGATCAGCCCTGAGCTAACATCCATGCCAATCCTCCTCTTTTTGCTGAGGAAGACCAGCTCTGAGCTAACATCTATTGCCAATCTTCCTCCCTTTTTTTTTCCCCTTTTTCTTCCTAAGGCCCCAGTAGATAGTTGTATGTCATAGTTGCACATCCTGATAGTTGCTGTATGTGGGACGGCACCTCAGCACGGCCCGACAAGCGGTGCGCCAGTGCGAGCCTGGGATCCGAACCTGGGCCACCAGTAGTAGAGTGTGTGCACCCAACCGCTAAGCCACAGGGCCGGCCCTGACAATTCCTACTTTTAGAGCAATGATTCCCAACCAGTGGCCTATACCTCTGAGGGGCAAGATATATTTGTGAAGAGTCCCAGAATGCATATGGAAATAAGGTTACATATACCGGATGAAGTTGTTTGTTTAATAGGCACATACACACAAAAAATCACTGAAGTGTCTTATGGTGATTCAAGAAATCAGTTTTTTGTGTGTGTGTGTGTGAGGAAGATCAGCCCTGAGCTAACATCCATGCCAATCCTCCTCTTTTTGATGAGGAAGACCAGCCCTGAGCTAACATCTATTGCCAATCCTCCTCCTTTTTCTCCCCAAAGCCCCAGTAGATAGTTGTATGTCATAGTTGTACATCATTCTAGTTGCTGTATGTGGGACGCCGCCTCAGCATGGCCGGACAAGCAGTGCATCAGTGCGTGCCCAGGATCCAAACCCGGGCCACCAGTAGCAGAGCGCACACACTTAACCACTAAGCCACGAGGCCGGCCCCGAGAAATCAGTTATTTAATTAAATGAATATATGTATATGTGAATACATATGTACATGTGTATGTGCACATGTGTGTGTGTGTGTGTGTGTGTGTGTGTGTGTGTATGTCTGACTTAGAATACTACCTGGCATATAGTGAACATCAAGAAACATTAGCTAGTATTATTTTTCATTAACGTTTAAAACATCTTAAGAATATTGGAAGGCAAATGCTAAATATTGAACATATGGATAATATCTGAACATTTGAAGATATTTTACGAGAAACTTTTAAGAACATAATAATATTTTAATTTTATCTTATCTATTTACAAAACTATAAATTCATAAAGAAAAAACAAACATGCAACCTAAGTCATTTCTATAAGCTAAGTATTAGAGTGAATCTATTATAAGTATAATATATTCATTTCTGTTCCAGTCATTTCCTCTATGAATCATTGATCTTCTACTTGAGAAACAGTAAAAAGTTGAATTTTTAGTATATTTCTAGGTGAAAAATTTAGGAATATTTAATCTGATAATAATGAACTTTTTAATACAGCTACTCAATCTGAGAAGCTTGAATTGGTATTTTTTTGTTTTTCTATTTTACATAGTGCTACAAATTCCTAGTGTAAGTAAAACTTATTTTGGGACAGAAGGCTGACAGTTTGGAGGAAACATATTTGTGTCATAAAATTCAATATCACCTTAATTTCCAATACTTTTTCAGTCAGAATTCAGTGTTTGATTGAGATATTTTCTGCTATAGTCAAATTTCCAGGTAAAATTGACATACCTTGAAATAATACTTCAGTACATTTTACTATCTGGAGACTTTAAAGTGAAGAGCAATACAAAATATAATATGGAACATCCCCCCCAAAATAAACAAACGGTAATTTTTAAAAACGTGTAGGATCCCATCTTTACTTCCTTTTTCTGTTTGTTTAAGGAATAATGACTTACCGATGAAGCTGAAGCCCCCAATATTCTTCCCTCTAATTCTGTCTCCCTCCCTCTCTAAAATGAACCACTACTATGAATCTGATCTATATCTAGTCCACGTTTTTACACTTTTACTGCATATAAGTATAAAAACCTCTCTATAACTACCACATAAGCTGCAAGCTTTGAAATATAGACATTTTATCATTCAATTTTAAATATTATGTCATTCCCATTGTTATTTTTTTCTTAACCAATGGGTTATTTATTTATTTTTTTTGGCAAGGAAGATCGGCCCTGAGCTAACATCCACCAATCCCTCTCTTTTTGCTGAGGAAGACTGGCCCTGGGCTAATATCCATGCCCATCTTCCTCTACTTTATATGGGATGCTGCCACAGCATGGCTTGACAAGTGGTGCATCGGTGCGCGCCCGCTGTCTGAACCGGCGAGCTCCAGGCCGCCGCAGCAGAGCGCACGCACTTAACCGGTTGCGCCACCGGGCAGGCCCCATAACCAATGGGTTATTTTTAACCATACAAGAGGTTTTTATTTGATTTTTAAAATCTGTTTATTTTCTTGTTGATTTATTTTGCCATTATATTTCAGTAAGAAAACCTGGCCTATAAGTAATTAATTACTTGAAATCTGTTGAGAATTAATTTTCTACCTAGTAAGTGGTAACTGCCTTTTATACATGTTTTATGTGAACTTAAAAAGAATGTATACTCACTATTTGTTGACACCAGGATAAACTCAACATGTTAAGTATTTTTGTGAATTATCCTTAGACAATTTGGTCATACTTGACTCTTAGGCCCATTTTCATAGATCTTGGTGTCTCCAACTGAATTACTTTATTAATACAGATGATTAGTAGCAATTATGTCTACATACCAACTATTTTGTAAGTATCTTGAAGTCTCAGTTCTGTTATCTTTAGAGTTCTCCAAATACCTTGCATGAAATTTTCACCTGAAGCAATATCCCATGGCAGAATTCATCTAATCATATCTTATCTAATGTAGGGTGCCTTCCCCAAGGGAATGGGTTATAGTGCTGGCTACACTTTCATATCCTGCTCATGCATAAGGAGTGTACTGTGTATACAATATTCTAGCCGATCTATCTATGCCGCTAATTTCATCAATGAGAACACATTTTTAACATTCACAATGCTAACTAGCAAGACTTTCACCAATAAAAACTCATTTCTAACACTCATGATGATTAGCAAAGTGTCTGGTGTTGATGACAGTCAAAGATTGCTGAAACACTTTTAGTAGCCACTTCTGGAGTGTGGGTTTTAGATTAAATATTCTATAACCATCGATGGAGTATAAATTTCTGGTAAAACAACTGATCTGAGCCATGGGGTATATATCATGAAGAACACAAACACACCCATTTATACTGACTGTGTATGTTGAAGTAATTTAAGATAAATCCCAAATATCAAAATAACCTTATAGTTTAAATTGTTTATATCCTGTTGACTTGGGGTCTGATTGGTCTCTTCTTTTTTGACAGAAGGATATTCAATCTATTACGTTCGTGGATTAGTCCAGTTCCTCTTGTAATTTTATCAGTGTGAGTGTTACATATTTCAAGATTATTTGATTAGCTGTATACAGATTCATATTTTTTACATCATCTTGATGGACTGTTACTTTTAGTGATTTGTCGTGTTTCTTCTTAATTTAATAATGGTTTTGTCTTAAAAACCTGCACTATCCAATATTAATGTTGCTACAATGGCATTGTTTGGGCCAGTGTTTGCTACATTAACAAAGGACCAGTTAACCTTTGTGTGCCATTTTCTTTGTGTTTCTTCTATATTAAAAAACATATATCCAATCTTTCACTTTGTCATTTCAGTAAGGTCCTTTACATGTATTTTGATTAGCAATATATACAAGATTATTTCCAGACTCATATTTTTGGGTCTTATTTATACTGCTTTTTCTTCGCTTCTTCTTTCCTACCTCTCCCCCCTTTTTATTTCTGTTTGTGAGTGGATAATGTTTTTCTCATTTTTCCCTCTTGTTTTCTTCCTGCTAATACGGAAGTTATTCCCATTCCTTTAGTGCCCTCCTTAAATCTTTAGCAATAATTGTTATATATTTTCTCTAATCAATACTTAGTTTTTATAACTTTTTAATGCTATTCTCTACATACCTCAACCATTTAATATAGATCAGAATTTCTCAACCTAGGCACTATTGAACTTTGGGGCCAGACAATTCTTTGTTGTAGGAGGATGTCCTGTGCATTGTAGGATGTTTAGTATTTAGCATGTAAATCTCTGGCCTCTAGTCACTACATACCATAGCCATCTTCCCAATTGTGACAAATAAAAATGTCTCCAGACATTGCCAAATGTCCCCTGGAGGGCAAAATCACTCCCAGTTGACAACCACTAATTTAGAGGATAAATAAGACTGATAAAGCTCCTACGTTGCTATTTTTTAATCATGATAAAAAAGGTGAAATTTGCAAGCTGATATATACCTAACCATCTTGTATAATTAGCCTCTTAATTAACAGCTAGAGGAATTAAAAGCCAACCATATGTCTTCATTTTTAGAATTACAGTTCTTGCAAAGTTGTCTGATCACCATCTATTTTCCTATCTTCATCAAACTTCAGTTAAGTGCCAAATAAAAGTAAAAAGAGGTTTTTACCTTTAATTTCTTTTCTTAAAAGTATCTGTGTGTCTACAAAGATTTAGACAGCCACTGGGGCCAAGCCAGGATTCCCGTAGTGAAACAATTGACTTGGCATCACATTGACAACATATAAACAACAGTTTGTCAACAGGCTTCACATTAGTGACAGAACATTTTTTGGCAAAATAGAGGCATCCTTCTGGGCACCATGGCAAAAACAGCTACTCGCTTTCATTTAGGACTCCTCTGTATGGAGTACCAAATTAATTAAAAGATTATAATTGTGACATTTGTTTAGAAAAGATTTTTTTAAGGAAAAAAAACAGCAGAGCAGAATTTCTGCTGAAAAAAAGTGCCTCTAGCGGTTTATTCATAGTTGCTATAGACCTATAAACTCTGGGTAACTGTTAAAGGTTTTGTGTTTTTGTTTTGTTTTGTTTTGATTTGATGTGATTTTTTTCTTAAGTTAAAATGAACAGTATGGAAGTTATTTGATAACCAAATTTGGGAAATGTAAGTATTTTCCCAAAATGGTGATCACAATACTATACCTTATTCTGTTTTCAGATTTAGCTCATAGAAAATGAAAATGAGAAATAAAGTGAAAGCAAAAATACACATTTATAAAAATGTTAATTTCTTAGAAATAAAATGTAAATAATGCTTCATAGCTTTCAAAGAATAGAGTAAATTGAGAATCACGGGAACCTGAAAATGGTCAAAGCAAAACTAATTCTCCTAAATGTGTAAAAAACAAAAGGATTTAAATTTGAATACATAACCTCCATTTCAGCACCAAAACCACTTAATAAAAGTAAAAGTAGTTTATTCAGCTGGTAATATAAACCCTGTGAATATATCTGTGGCTGGAAATTACTCAAGATAGACAGCGGATGGACTCTGCTTAGCCTTTCCATGTCTGGTTAAGTTAAGCATTGTCTAGAGAATTTTGAAAATAGTCACTACAAGCACATACTTGTGCTCCTTTGACCCAAAGGTAAAAAGTATTGGAAATTGACAGTGTTATTTAGGAAGATCATGACCATAAATGTCGGTGAAGCTGAAAGTGCTATACCTAAAACTCACTAAAAACTATTTAAAAAGCTATTTTAACATTTGTGCTCAGATTTTTTATGTATTTGACCACAACAAGGTCTGAAATAATTTTCTAATTCTAATAGATTAGTCATTTTTCTGAAGAAGTTTGTCCTGTAAATGGCATCTTTGCCCTGTGAACATACATTCTAAGTCCCTTAGGGTGCTTTTCAATTTTTCAATCTTTTTTTCGACAGTCCTGTGCACCTAGTCCATGCTAGCACTGTGTTAGGTATAAAGGTGAGATGTACTCTCTCCTCTCCAGGAACTCATGATCTATAAGAGAAGATCAGCACATTAACCGATAGTGACATTACAAAAAAAGTCCCTAGAGAACGTTTAACTAACCCACACTTATTGACTGTGGTTAGCCTGGTGAAGGGTGGGAGGACATTCAAGGCCGGGTTGTTGCATTAGAAAGGCCAGAGGTAGAACAAGATGCTCTATGCAGGTACTTGCAAACAGGAAGTAGAGAGAGATGAGGATGGAAAGGGAGGTAGGGCCTTGTGCATGATGATGGAGAGTTTGGACTTTATTCCAAAGTCTTTGGGATGCTTCTGAAGAGTTCTGAGAAAAGGAATGACACAAGTAGTGTTACATGTCAGAGAGTTTATGGTTAGGGCAGTACGGAGGGTGCTATTTGATGAAAGGGCATCCTGGGACAGAAACAAGTTAGCAGGCTCTTTCTGGTTAGTACGAGGAAGACTCGAAGTAGATGTAGAGAAAGGAAAAGAACTGAAAAGTACTTAGCAGGGAAAATGGGCCAAACCTGGTGATTTGAGAACTGGTGAATGTGAGAAGTTAAGAAAAAACATTTCTAAGATCAGTAACCCTATAGAATACACATAGTACCACAATTTGAGATAGCATATGTAGGGGAAAAAAATAATGAGTTCTGTTCTGTACATTCAACATTTAACAAACATTTATTGAGTACTTATTACATGCCAGGCACACTTAGGAGCTAGGGATACCACAGTGAACAAAAATGACCAAAATACCTGCAACTCAGGAAGCTTAAATTTATTATGGGATGCAGACAAACAAGGTATGTAAACTGTTTAGAATGTTAAACTGTGATAAGAAGAAGAAGAAGAAAAGAGAAAGAGACATTGATTGTGGAACTTGAACTTTTAGATAACGTGGGCAAGGAGAAACTTCACTGAAAAACTGACTTTTGAGCAATGAGTTGGGTTGGATTAGGAAGCAACGGTCATCAATATTTGCCAAAAGAATGGAAATTACAGGAAATAAATTTTTATTTGCAATTTAAAAATGAGCAATCAGCAAGAATAATTGTGACTTTCTCTTTCTACTGTGGTTCTTCCATCTGTATCTGTTGCCCACTTGGGACTGACTACACATGCCCACAGCGGTCAATGCCATCTCGGAGACAGTACATGTACACAGAAATATGTTACATGTTGGAAGTTCTCAGTCACTTCTAACAATTTCTACTATTGTTCAGTCTCACAAGATTCAAATAATTAACAATAATTTTATCTCAATATCTACTTGTTATGTACAAAATATGCTGAAAATCTAAGAGGCGGCATTCTCTATCAATGTTTTCTACGAGATAACCTCTGCTTAAGATCCTAAGGGTCTTTGTGGCAGTTGTGATGGGAAGGTTTAGTTCTTTTTTTCTTCAGCTTTTGACTATATTTTAGGCTGAGAAAATTTTACTCCCATGACTCAAAAGTCCTTTTCTCTATGGATGTTTTCTGTGCCTTGATAATTCTGCTTACCCCTCTGGTTATAGGTCACTATGGTTTTCTCTTAAAGAGGTTTATGTATGTAGTCACATGAAGTATGAAAAAACACTGCATTCCTACTATGTGCCCTAAAGACCAATGATCTAGGTTATTTGGTTTTAAGGTCTCCAATTTGAGAAACAGAGAAATAAAAAGACTACTATATACAATACAATTTGATGATTAAGATTTTAAGGCAGTGCTATCCCATAGAACTTTTAGTGATGGTGGAAACATTTTATATACATGCTGTCCAGTGTGGCAGTAAGTAGTCATATCTGGATATTCAGCACTTGAAATGTGACTGACACTACTGAGGAAATGAATTTTCAAATTTTATTTCATTATGATTACTCCAAATTTAAATTGCCACCTGTAGCTAGGCTAGTCTATTGAACGGCACAGTTATAAAGTAAACAAACACATTGGAGGAGCACCAGAGATTATTACTAAAATGAGTTTTGGATAATGACTCTAATTTAGCCAGACGTACTTAGGAAAGGGACTTAAATTCAAAGGGAGGCATAGAAAGTTACAGAAGTGTGAGGGAGCCTGCCAAGTTTGGGAAACTATAAGATTTTCCAGTATGAATTAGCTGATAATATGTCAGATGTGGAGGCACAGTAGGGGTTTGAAACAAATGAGGGGGATGAAGGGCTTTTTCTGTCGTACAGAGAAATTTAGATTTTATTCTGTTGACATGGGAAGCCACTAAAGAATTCAAAAGGAAGCAGAACATAATCACGTATGCATATTAGGAAGACTGTCTTTTGAAATCAGATAGACCTAGTTAAAATTAAGTGAGGATGGAGAATAATTGTATTATATAATAAATAAAATGATTAAATAGATTAAAGAAATGTCCATGAAATATTCATACATCCATGGAATACTTAAAAGAACCAATCAGATAACTGACCACAAAGAAAAAAATTAAATCCAAATCAAAAGTAGAAATTTTAAAGGCTAAAGTATCTAATCATAAACACTATGATTATAAATAGTATTTAAAAGTTTAGCAAAAAAGTAAAAAAAAAAAAAAAAGTATTACATAACATGCCACTTAAAAATGTACAATTATCATACTGAAAATACCTCATTTTGTGCCCTGCATACTTCTTTCAACCTAATGTTTTTAAACTTGTATACCTTGGTCTTGTGATCATATCTATATGGCTTGATCCTGTGGCAGCTGTCATTGTAAGAGTGTTTAGGTAAGATATTTATGGTACCTTTAAAAAAAAAAAAACACTGAGTACAATTATTGTCCATGTCCAAGTGTGCATTTAAATAAAAATAATATCTAATAAATGTTCATCATTCTCTGAAAAGCTTTCTATCCTTATTTGAGTTTTGTTAATTTGGGTTCAGATTTTAATATCTCTCAAATTCTCTTTTGTATTCCCTTGATAGCCTAAACAGATGCTTAAATCATATTTACCACAATTAACCCACTTACTTTCCTTTGTTTTTGATTCTTTCTTATTAATGATTCTTCTCTACAGCTTATGGTTTCTACTAAATCTATTCATTGGTAGAGTGCATGGGATAATCATAGTCTTTGAAAAATGGAGCAAAGCTTGCACATTACCAAACAACAAAAATAATTTGATGGATTTTCAGTAGTCAGGTTTTCAAAATACTTCAAAGTCATATTATATGCTTTGAATCAATTCAGTGAAAGGTTAATATTTTGAAATATAAGGGCTGTATATATTTCAACCATTATTTTGAATAATAGATACTCATTTCAAACAAAATACGTTTCAAATTTGTAGCATTTGGTAAGTACATTATGTGCTTTTTAAAGAAATGTCTTTAAAATTTCGAGTACAGAAATCTTTTAAAAATAAGATACTAAACAAGCTGAGAAATACACAAATGTGCAAATCAAATAATCAATTATTTTAAGTATATTAAGAATTAAAAATCGGGATACTCCATAATAGCTTTCATGCATGCATTTAAAGTACACTAAACAGGCTATCTGATGACATTATTTTAGAGTAGTGTTACTTAGCAGGTGAATGAATTTGATAATTAAAGACCTAAAAGCAGTCATTAAAAAATAATTTCATGGCATCCTCTGTGGAGAGAGTATTATGTGCAGGTTTGGCTTGTTTTCTACATTCATTCATTCTAAAATACATTTATTGTACACCCATGATACCTAAAAAGAGACTGGCCAAGAGACTGTGGTATTTAGGTGAGAAGACAGTAGGTAGGAATAAAAGGTGAACAAGGCATGTTTCATGCCCTCAAAGGGCAAAGTACTGTTACTTACTAGTGATGATACAAACAAGTGCTAAGGATGTGGTAAATGAAGAAACTAGCCAAAATTAACTGTTTGTTAAATGCATTTCTTACAATATCATCAGAGTATTTCCATTTTCATAGCAAAGATTTTATAACTTTCTACTAGATATGTTACCATCCCTTTGCTATGCATTAAGTTTAAAAATATAGATGTTTCTAATTTCCCACAGTAAATATGTTTTATTAAAAACAATTCTAATACATATGGTCCTATGATATACCAATTAATAGATCTTCAATTATTATTGGCTCCATTTGCCTGATATTCCACTTTAAATATCAAATAATGATCCCTTTACCAAAAAAAAAAACAACTGAAAAAATGAGAAGAATCAAGCAATACTTTTCTTAAGGGAAATTAGAGTGGTTTCAATTAATTAATCTGACATTATGTATTCAAAATATTTTTAAGAAGAGCTTAATTCTTCTGATGGACAAACCATCCCCTACAATTAAGACTATCTATTTAATCAGTAGAGAGTTTGCCAGATAGTAAACATTCATTGAGTAAGTAGTGTTTGTGAAGTACTCCAGCCTTAATATATTTGTTGACCTATCCCTCTAGTATATGTTTATAAGCAGTTTTACAATATGTAGAAAAAGGAAAACCTATTTTTTGAAACACTACAAAATGCTATTTTAGAAAAAAGTATATATTTTACATGACATATAAATTGCTTTCCAAAAAGAATTTGGTAGTACATACAGACAATGATAGACCTACTCTGAAAAGGTTTGTGAGGTGTTTAGGCTAAGAATTTTTCAAGTGAGATTTTCCACTCATAATACGTTTTCCATACCACAAATAGTGACTGAAAATAAACACAGATTTTTCTGAGAGGTAATTTTACATTTTGCCACATATTTGTCACAGCATTCCACCTTAAAATAATATGTCTGATTTCTTACCTTAACTGACCCATTAATAGTCTTCCTCCCCAATTTCATGCTTCAGTGTGATCACTAACAAAACAGTCTACATTTCTTAGCTGAGAGGTAATAGCATTTCTGAATGACCTGAAATCCTTTGGAATTGTACTCTACCTGATTTTCAAGGGCATTTAATCCATTTGTATGCTCCAAATTTTACCTTTGAATTTGCATCAGGTCATGTAATATCAGTTTCTTCTGTGTCACCTGATGTAGCAATAACTTTATATAATGTGACACTGTGTACTGTACAGTTTAAAAAACCCCTTTTCTTCTACAGGAGTGGGATCTATCAAATGCTGTGTCTGTCCCACACCACTGAGCTACTTAATGGGTGTAACTACTAATTAAAAAATATCTAGTTAGTTTTGCATATCTCACCATAACTATTACATACTTAATCTTACTAATTAGCCACGCCATTTTACACTAGGAATGTATTTTTCTTCTATAAAATTAAAAAGAATCTAATACATCGAAACGATAAGAAATAAATTACTAAAATTTCATTTTTTCCCCTCCCACCTATGGGAGTGGTCAGGTTGGAAGGCAAGCAAGCAGTATCACTATCGTTGAATTTCATTTCTACACTCATTTGAGCAGTGAATCCTGGGAAGGGATTCCTGGCTGGAATTTGGTAGGCAGAGGATAGAGAACTCCATCTTTAAGGCCATACATCTATATTATCTTCCAGATTAGGGATGGGCAAAGAATGGCTCATGGGCCAAATCTGGCCTACAGTCTGTTTTTGTAAATAAAAGCTTACTGGAACACAGCCACACCCTTCTCTTTTCATATCCTCTACGGCTGCTTTCAGGCTACAAAGGCAGAACTCAGTGGTTGCCACAAAGACTACAGGTCCTGAAGTGTTCCCAAAATTTACTCTCTGGCTCTTTATAGAAAACGCTGGCCTACCTCTATTTTAGATTTTTTATAAACTGAGCTATTGGTTACATGACGTTAAAACAGATAATAGCATAAGAATTCTTCACAAAGTGCCATAATTTTAAAAAGGAAATAAATATGTTGAAACACTAAAGAAACAAATTTCCTCATAAACTTCAGGAAACAGAGTCATATCTCACAGCTGAAGGAGTTTTTGTTCCTTATTTAGTATGACGTTCCATTGTTTCTCATAAGGAAAGCAAGTATTTGGGGAGAACAATCCACCCACTTTTAAGGAGAGTTGGTAAGACACTTGGGCTGGAAGGAACTTGCCCTGAGTAGTGAGGCATGAGTGCTTCTAGTTCAACCAAGGAAGCCAAAAAAAATCTCAAGAAGAGGGAGTTTCACTCTTAGAAAAGAATCAACCACTATGTCTAGCAGTTACTGGAGATGAGGCCTCCATGCACAAAAAAAAAAAACCCTTGGGGTTCTGCCTCTATGGCTCACTTTTTCCCTTGAGACACTTCCAGTGTGGGTCTGATTACAATATATAGAATTCATTGTCAATAATGTACTTTGATTAGCTGAGTAATCAGTTTTTTAAATTGAAATAAGAACTAAAATATTCACATACTTGCAGAAATTGTTACTGAGCACATACAGTTGTCTAATGCATCCTGCAGTTTTTTTTTTTTTTTTTTTGGAATTAACAGGGCATGGGGAAAAATTCAGTCATTAAACTTAACTTTGCATCTGGGACCTTTCAGGACACTACAGAGTCTCTCTCAGTCTAGATTTGAAGTTAACGAGGAACAGAGCTTACGCATGAAATTCCTTTTGAGTTCTGTTATCTCTGTTCTATTGCTTTAATACGGACACGTGACTAGGTATGCAACAAAAGTGCTATGTACATTGATACAGTCCAGAGACTGATCTCTGTGTAATTTTATCAAATTTAAACTACATACTTAAAGGAGTATCTTTTGGGTATCTTACCAGATGTATAGAAGGCACTATATTAAAAAAAATTTAAAGAATCTATTCAGAGGTATTCTTCAAGTGCACTCCATATACATAATATCAAGCTGAAGAAACTGTCAGAAAACAGTTGTTTCTGCAAGAAGCATCTGGAATTTTAAACGCTCTAAATGTAGATTTCGGGAATAGTAGCTCTCATGGGCAACCTAATCAGTCCTTTTACCTTAAATGCAGAAGATAATTTGACCTCTGGAATCTGAGAACCTTGAAGACTGCACTAGTTTGTTTATATAAATTTCCCAGAAATGAAGTTTCTCCTTTTTCAAAAATGTTCAATCATGAAAGCATATCCATCCCCTCCACACTTTTTAAAACCTGTATACATCATATTTATACTTTTGACCAAAATGGCAAAAGGGCAGAATAAATTGGTGTTGACTACCAGCTACATTATGGGCCAGACTACTCTAGGTGCTTCAGTGGTTTCCTGGGAGTTGGACATGGAGAAGGATAACAACTCTGAAGGAACAAGGGTAGCAGTTAGTGCTTTCCTTCTGGGGAAGACAATGAAGAGCTCTAGAGCTTTTCCCAGGTGGCAGGCACCACGACACAGTGTCTACAGAACACATCTGGTGATGCCTTTTGGACTATGTGGGCTTGTACACGTTGTCTGCAGTGCTCAAGAGAACACTGTTTTTCCAAGTACTAATTTGGCACGAGTGGAGCACACCCAATGGTGTTGCAAGATGCCCTGGCAGTCTTGAGTTAACTTGGCCCCCAACTCCCTGTGGTACTTACTACCAGGAAATCACTCAGGCACAAAGGAGACTTGAGTCATAATTGTGATTTTCACTGACTATTGAGCTGGGCTAATTTTATATCCCTAAGTAGCATTGACTAAAATGATTATTTTTAACAAAAATATAGTTTTAATTTAATTTACTTTTTAAATTTTTAACAAAACTGAAATGAGCTTTTTTAAAACTGTATATTTGCAGTATTTCTACTATTTGCCAGTAAGATATTTATAAGTGAGATAATCAAATGAGATAATGCATTTGAAACCATCTTTCTACTGAAAAGCATTTTAAAGCTATAAGATTCTTTTAGCCACCTTTAAAAAATAATACTAGATTTCCCATCATGATATGGCTTGGCTTACTGTATACTTACTGGCGCATTTAATGTTTGATGAGCCCAACATATGACCTAATTGATGAAGTTATTGTGCTACCATATTGGATTATTAAAATAGATTATAGGGGAGGGGGCAGCCTAGCGTTGTAGTGGTTGAGTTCACACGTTCCGCCTTGTCAGCCTAGGGTTCACAGGTTCAGATCCCAGGAGTGGACCTATACACCACTCATCAAGTCATGCTGTGGCGGCGTCCCACATACAAAATAGAGGAAGATTGACACAGATATTAGCTCAGGGCCAATCTTCCTCACCAAAAAAATAAATAAATAAATAAAAAGATTATAGGGCATTAAAAAAGGCTCCATATTGCATCAGTCATACTCCTGGCAGGAAGCTGGTGGCACCGTCCAACAGAGTAACTGAGAAAGTTTAAGGATGTGATGGACAAGTTTAAATGAAACTAGCAATAGAAGGTAAAGTATTCTCAGGCTAATAGTGGGGAGTTACCACCACCGGTCTGAAGGGCAAGGGGAGGAAGCAGGGACTATACCCCAGGTAGAGAGCCACAGAGAGCTTTGGGAGAGGAATACATCTACTGCCATGTTTGGGAGGGTGCCATGGGAATAGAACCCCAACCTCCCTCAACTTCCACCCTCCAATCTTTTGCCTGTATCTACTATTGGTTGAACGCAATCTTAGACCAGAGAGCAGGAGATCCCATTAATGAAGTTCATAAATGTCAGCTTCTGGAGGCACAGAGCAGGGTGGATCTGGCAGGATAAATAAAGAATGTAAAAAGTAGAGAGAGAACCCAATTCAGAATTTGATGAATTTCCAAAATGACTTTTCTATGTTAAATATGAAAATGTGTATTAAAAATGAATTTAATTGATATGGATGAGGTTCATTCATGCACTTATTCAGCAAAACTTTAGTGAATGCCTACTATATGTTCTGCTCTGTGCTAGGCATTGAGTAAAATGATTTGACATGATTCCTCTCCTCAAGGATTTTATCAATTCATCCAAAATATGGGTGTGAAAAATCAACTATTACAACCCCATGCTATAAAAGAGGAATTCAAAGAGACGAGAGAAGAAGGAACTAAGAGGAGGCTTCCCAGAGGAAATACAACACGAGCCAAGTGTTAAGGAAGCACTGGAATAGACAAGTGGACAATGGGCAAGTGGAAGAAGTGAGAGTACAGTAGACCCAGTAGAACATGTAAAGACACAGCAGCTGAGTTCAGGAAACTGGAACTTGTTCAGTTTTGCTGGAAGGAAGGAAAAGCCTAGGGCCAACAAGGCTGGCCTGGATCACTGAGGTGTTTTATTTGATACGTTAGCAGTTGTGTTTTATCTTGAAATGGATGAGGAGTCAAGAAGAATTTTAAGCAAGGGAGAGGCCTGAGAGATTTGCATTTAAGAAATATAATTGTGGCAGGTGTATGGAAGATATGTGGGAAGGGTGAGAAACTGGAGAGCAATCAAGAAAGTACTACAAAACCCAGGAGAATAGTGCCAAGGATTTTGTATTAGTCTGAGTTCTCCAGAGAAACAGAACCAATAGGATACAATCTGCAGTTGGCAAACTGGAGACCTGGGAGAGCTGATGGTGTAGTTCCAGTCGAAAAGCCAGTAGGCTTGAGACCCAGGAAGAGCTGATATTTCAATTTGAGTCCGAAGGCAGCAAAAAACCAATGTCAATTTGAAGGCAGCCAGGGTGGAGGAATTCCTTCTTACTTTTGGAAGCATCAGACTTTTTGTTCTATTCAGGCTTCTAACTGATTGGATGGGGCCCACCCACATGAGGGAGGGAAATCTGTTTTACTCAGTCTACTGATTCAATTGTTAATCTCATCCAGAAACACCCACAGAATAACGTTTGACTAAACGTCTGGGCACCCCTTGGCCTAGTCAAATTGATACAAAATTAACCATCACAAGCTTGAAATCAGGAACACTGATGGGAACAGTGCCGAGTATAGGTAATAGAAATTGGAGATCAAATGGTCTCAGAGATGACGGTCAAGCCTGATGCCCAAAAGCCTGTCTTGCACATTTACCTGGGTAAAATGTGATGTCACTGACCACTATACACCTGAGGAAGAGTAAATATAGGGGAGTTCAGGTTTGGAAAGGTTGAGGCAGTGCCTGTGAAGCAAACCAGCACACAGGAGAGAAGTTTGCACTAAAATAAAGATGAGCTTTATATGGTCATTATACACATTCGGATGGACAACTTTCATATAAGCAATTATTATTACAGCCAGATTATAACCACTCAGTGTGGGCCTCTTTTACACGATCAAATATAAGAGAATTTAGAGCAGTAAGGTGTTCTACCTTTCCCTTAGAAAAAGAATAGGAAAATCAATGGTCTACTTACATTGCACTGTATGTAGATTCATTATAACTTCAAGAAATTAATGTGTTGGTATTGAAGAATTTCAGTTCAATATTTTTATTTGATATTTTTGTTCGATGTTATACTTTTCAATTTTCTATATCTGTTCATAAAAGTGTTGTGAAACAATATTAATAACACTGTTTATTTTGAAAAAAATCAATTCAGGTAAATAGCTATTCAATCAAATGTTATAAAAAATACCTTAATTAAATTACCTTTTCTTCCAAACTGTTTGTGTCTGTGTAGATAGCACTTTCGTAACCTTGGACCTTGCTACATATAAAATTAATGCATTTTTAACATATAATAATTGTATTTTTGTTAATCACAAACAATAATTACCTAGTTAATTTTGCCTGGGTAGAGCTGTATGAGACTATATGCTGTGTGATTATACCAAAAAATGAATATGTTCAGTATCATTTGCAAAAGCAAATAAGTTGCTGTCATTTACTTATTCAACACTTAATTGTAAAACATATTGTAATTCTTAAGTTTTTACAGCTGCCTCCAACTCCTCATTCTTCAGCTCCCACTCAACTTCCCCTCTGTGGAGCCTGTCCTGGCTCCTACAGAAGTTGCCACACACTCTTGTTTCCAAACTTCTCTAGAACATCATCCATACCAAAAATATGTCATCTTCACTTATTGTTTCTTGGGTTTGTTTTAATTTTAACTCTGAAAGCAGATGGTAATCTCTTTGAGGTCAGGAGCCTAATCTCTCACTTTAAGGTTCACAGCCCCTGGCAACCATGTTGAATATATTTTTTTGTGCTCTATATATTGGTAGCTTGATTTTTTCCTGAGCCCTACATAGGAAAGACTGAAAGAAAGGAAAAAAGATAATATTCTATATAAGTTATTGCCGGATAATCTAAAAATGGAGCAGAAAGTTAAACTTATTGGACAGATCACAATTTTACAGAAAAGAAAATAATCTTAGTCAGCATCTCAGATCTGAGATCAAGCATCATGTGTGGCAAAATTTTGAGGAGAATTCATGACTTTTAACTTTGGATTATGATTGAAATACATGGCATGACCATAATATGTGTGTGTGGAAATCATTTAAAAGAAAAGTTATATAAATAAAGTTAATTTCCTTATTACAGAAAAGTTAAAAATATTTATTTTCAGTAAAAAAAAAAGATAAATTCTCTAACCACACCAAATGTTCCTATTTTTTAAAAAAATATTTGAATGGGTTTATATACAACTAATAAACTATTTTTCATTCTTTTACTTCCTTTGTAGTTTTTGTAGGATATTTCTGTGTTTATATATTACCATAGATACTAATTTCTAAACATAAAGCATCTGTGTTCTCCTAAATTCATTATAAAGTGAAATTCTACAAACTGAATTCCACTTATTGTTTTTCTCTAATAGTAAGAAAAGTGAAAAAACCGAAAGGATTTACGGTTTGGAATTAATCCAGGTCCAGTAAACCACGGTAACTGTTTCCTGGTGTATAAACTTCTTCAGCTATACCAGGACGGATACTTTGCTTCTACAGATACGAATGTTGATCAATGACCCAAATCTTTCTGTGGGACACAACTAAATTCCATTAAAATTCAAGAGAGCAAATTTATTTCTCATTTTCTTGGTATTTTAAAGCAAAATTTTTATTTTAAATAGCTAGTTATTTATCCTTAATTCTTTCTAAAATCTTCTAGGATCTTGTCCCAGATGAAATTTTAGGGTAAGGAAGGCTCCTTTTTCACACCCAAATTGTTTTGTTGTTGTTACAGTTTATAGAAACATTATTTTCAAATAGGATACATGGTATAGAGGAAAATTTAAATACAATATCTATGTAGGATTAGGTACCCTACTCCATTCTCACTAATCTTCATTTGTTATTAATCATTAATTAATCTAATCCATGCTGTCTTGCCAAAGTTCAAAAGATAAAAATCAAGCTCACCTTCACTGGAACGACCCCATTTATCTTTCCAGTTTTTCCCGCTTTCTTTTCCCCTCCTTACCTACAAGGATGATAGAGGAAAAAAATTCATATCACAGTGTGATACTGCTGGTGTGTATAAAAAACTCTTGACAGTCATTTTCCCATCAGCAGTTTTCCTGCTGGCCAGCTTCTAAGTCTCTCCTACTCCCCTTCTCCTCAGGTAGCTGGCTGCTAGATGTTTACTGATTAATTTGCATCAAACGTTCTCCCAGCAACCAACGCTGGGATAGGATTAGATACGTTTGTAAAAGACTGTTTTCTGTTAAAGAAGCTTAGACTTTCTGAAACACCATAAACAGAAAGTAATAGTCTTTAAGCAAAGCTATAATGTGATTCCTTCATATGTTTAAAAGAAATTTCAGCCAATTGCCTTTTATTGTTGTTTTTACTTGAGAAAATCTGCCATTTCTCCATTTAAAAAAATTTGCATTTGTGGACACACGCACAGTTATAATGCAGTTAATCTTGACAGTAGAGAAATATATGTTATGTATTTTAAATAAATCTACAAAAAATTCATGTTATTTTGGAACTGTCAGTGCAAGACATAGAAAACAAATCAGTTTGGTTTCCAAAGGCCAGTTTAGTTATAAAGGGATAACATTAAATAAACTGACCAACAGTACACGATGATCATCTTAGCAGGTTTTTGAAACGAGAGGAGGAAATATTTTGTGTCCCATTAAGATTTTAATCTAGCAGAGAACAATACCAGAGTAGAAAGTAAGATATTTTAGTAAGATCAATAATAGTTATTAAGTTATTAAGATTAAAAGTGATAACTTTGAGGCAGTGAAATATCTTACAATTAAAAAAATCTAAGATTCAACAATAAAAACCTATAATTTAATCATTTGATGAAGATGATAGAATATTCTCCCAGAGGTAAGAATAAAGCAACAAATCTTTCATGAGAAAATATATTGCCTTTCTAACTATGATGGCTATTAAACCTAGAATATTAGAAGAGTGTGATTTCCACAATTCTTCTTTTTCTCTAATAGGTAATTGCTTTCTGTGTAGGTATTTCTTAAACTTTATATGTGCTTTTAAGAAATTGGAATTGTAAACAATAAACATTTATTTCATTTCAAGACTTTTTAGTTTGGTAGAATACTGGAAATTTAATTCATATTTGAGAAATTACAGCTATAAATACTGTAACTTTTGAGCAACTTGATAGATTATTGCAAAGCAAAGCAATTTTTTACTTTCAAGGTATTAGAGACATGGGAATTCATATTTATTGAAGGCCTACTCTATGCCAGGTACACTGCAAGGCTTTTTCATAGAATACCTCATATAATCATCTCCAAAAGAGTTGAGACAGATTATTATCCCCAAATTATAGATCCTATCTGAGATTTAGAGATGTTAAATACCTTGCCAAAGATCACAGAGTAATGGAAAGCCAACTTGAAACTCATGACTTTGGGATCCCAAATCTGATATCTTTTCACTACATCAAATTGCCTTCCATAATTATGGCAGCAAAACCGTTGTTCACTCTTCAAGCACCTAGCACTTTGTTGATGCCCAAGTTTCCCAAACTACTCACCTAGACTTGGCCTGGACTTTAAAATGACTACTTTCTTCTCTCCGTTTTCAGATAGCAATGGCAAAAGATTAAACTAAACCGCATAGAAATATAAATGATTAAATAATCACCTTTGAGTTTTTACCTTCAGGGAGAGAATAAAATGAAATTTGAGTAGAGATATTGAGTGTGTGTGTGTATGGAAAAAACAGAGAATATTTCTTATAAATTCATACAAACACACACACACACACACACACACACTCTCAAGGATGCTTTTCTTCTCCATCTTTGCATAGCCTTGTGTAAGAAATGTTCTGCTAATGAGATTTGAGGGATAGATGTCCTTGATATCTGTGCACTGACCTATCAAAGGGTCCTAGATCAATCCTTTGGGTTAAGCCATGGGCCCTTGTTAAAACCATGGCTCTATTTATAATGAATGAGAAAATGTAAAGGGGGAATAGCCTGTTGTTATACTGCTGGGATTAGATTCCCTGTTGAGTAGTACCAAACAAGAGATATCGACAGAAGGTTTTGGAAAATTTCTTATTACAAATGCACGTGTAGAATGATGTCACCCACATTTTGAAGAGTACATCATTAAGAAATATGAGCTAAGTGTTTACTTTTAAGACATTGGTGAAAAATAATAGCTAAAACTGTTGCAAGAGGATGCAACACTAAAGGATAAAATGATTTTTTATATTTGCTCTTTGTATCAAAAATGAAAGGCAAAATTGAGAGCTAATATTTTACAGAGCTCAAGATGATGCCCTTACTAAAGGTGGAAAAGGGAAGTGACATTTAGAGGGACTAGTAAAAGGAGTGAAACTTAACAAATACTAAAATAAATTGTGGAAAATATGCTACAATATCAAGAACTTGAAAATGCTTAAGAATTTTAGAGAGAAAAATAAGCAGAGTATTGCCTGAATTGTTTACAAATATGCAAAGGACCAAAAGAAAAAAGTCCCTCTGCAGTGGCCTGAAGAGGTAGGAAATCAGTGGATTAGAAAAAATAAATCTTTTTAAAATAAGACATCCTTGCCACTGTCCCCAACCCAATAACACAACTGTATATGAATTTTATCAGAAATGCTGTAGCAAATTATATTTTGCAAAACATTAAAAATGTTTTTACATGAAAATATTTTTTCCTTATACATTCCAATACACTGTCTATACCCAGTACAGCTATTGCTTAAGGGTGACAGTGGCTGGTAAAATAGCCCTACCTGTATGTTTCCACAAAAGGCATTCTCACCGAATGATTTTCTTGGACACAAGGAATTTGAGAGCTATTCAATCCAGCTCCATGCAGCTCTCCACTCCAAGTCTCACATCATCCTCATTTCTTCACTTTAACTCCTACATCATTCTCGGTTCTTCCCTCCAATGCCCGCCATCATCCCTGGTGACCTTAAGCCCACATCATCATCTCAGCCAAGAATCCAAACTTGCGACTCTTCTAATCCTACTCTAACTACAATCATGATAACCTGAGCAAACTCATAAGCACCCTCACACCTAGGATCTGGGAATGGCTCTATCTGAAATAATAAATTCCAAAATCCCACTCTCTGATTATAATTCTGCATCCTTTTTACTTTTTCTCTGCATCATTTCAGCTACACTTGGGTTTCCACCTCATTATGGTTTCTGGTTCCCTACTACCCCCCTTTCTCTCGGTACATTAGCTTCCTCTTGATTCACTACTCTCAAGATGCTCCAGTCCAACCACTCCCACCCTTCCACTCCAGACCCTGCACCCAAGGAATTCAACCCGACACTTTGGCTGTTTCCACACCTAGGTTGCTCATGGGATATGTTGCCTTTACCAATGTATTCTGTTTCTTGTTCCTCAGAGTGCCCATTCAAAATATTCACTGTTATCCTCAAAAACTTTACCTGATAGTGTGCCAGTGTATGTTCCATCAACAGCTCCTTGAAAAACAAAACAAACAAAAAGCCTTGATTTGTAGCATTTGCTAGTTTTCAAGCTGCAAATACTTCCACCAGGGCCCATTCAAGGTACCAATGTGACAGCACTAAATACAGAGTGGGGAAGAATGTGTAGTAAGTAGCACACCTTTTATGATATTTCCACCAGATACAACTTTGTATCTGTTCTCCGACACAATGGGTAAAAATAACCTCAAGAGCATAGATAATAGTAAAATGCAGTACAATATTCAGGAAGTAAAGAATGTTGAGTATTTATTATCTTTGTTTTAATATAATTTAACTGTAAATTTATGTTGTAATAATGGTCATATTTAACAGCTGGCTTACAAAATTCCTGAAAACTTAGCAATTAGCTCTTGCTAGTCTATGCTAGCCAGAGCCAGCACATCATTGCTTCACCCATTGCAAACCTTCAATTCTCTTTCCCAATGATCCTGCCTCATACATTACAGAGAAAACAGACTGTACGTGATTTCCTCAATTTCTTGTCCTCATATCGACACATTTCTTTGCAGTTTTACTCACTCTGACCTCAGCTGTCTCAGAAGCATCCTTTATTGTGTTCAAGTAAGATGCTTTCACCTTAGTCATTGTGATTTCCTCCTCCTAACCCCAGAGCGATGTGTCCTTGGCAGTCCCTCTTTCTCCTTTATTTCCAAATGCTCTCTCTCCTGGTTCCATCTATATAAACATATTCAAGATCCTCCATCAATAAAATTAAAAACATCTCTTGACCCCTGACCCTGTGTCTACCTCTAGCCATCTGCATTTTTGTATACCTGCATATCATTTTTATCAGAAATTCCGTAAGAAGAACAGTTCTTTTAGTTGTTTCTATATACTCATCCTTCTTCCTTGGTTTTTTTCTGAAATCTTATGACATTATTATGTGAAAAAAGCATGAATCACCTCCAAAATGCCAAACTTCAAAGATTTTTTTCCAGTTCTCAGATTGCTTTTCTTCCTTGTTGTACTTTCTCTCTTAAATTTTCTTGCCCTTTGACTGCTGTTTGGCCTTTGGCTATCTGCAAACTTGTGAAAGAATGGGCAGGGCATCCTCCACGAGCATCCCTGCAAGGACCACCTGATCAACGTGGCCTCCATGCAGCTGGAAGGATGCTGACTGGGAACACTAAATATTTGCTGCAACTGAGGCTGGGAGGGCCTCAGCCTTTCCAGATGTAGGGAGTAGAGAATCTCTTTCCTGTTACTTGAGAGAGGATGACCACTTGGCAAACCATGTGGCTCCTGTGTCTATCTTCACTTATGGAATTCCGGCTGCTTGTTGCACTCCAGCAGTTGGACCTGAGGCCCAATACCAAGACTGAAGAAAACAACACATCTAAGGGGACCCAGAAGAAAAGGGAAGATATTTAGAACACTCAAAACAGGTACCCCTATTGCAATACTGAGGTGGAGGCAAAAACATAGCTTGAATAAAAAATAAGATCACTCAAGCAGATTCAAATTTAATATTTGTATACACACACACACACACACACACACACACACTGGACAATACATGTTTCCAAAACATTAGTGATTTGGAATAAGCTCATTAGCTCAGTTTTCCCCCTCTCAACCCAACCCAGGAGATGTCTCAGAAGGAACAGAGACAGTGGTGGATCCTGGAACCTAATATGAAAACTGTAGGAAATTTTAGGGGAGATAAAGGGTGGTTAGGTTCTAGCATCAGAGAAAACCAGTAACTTCAAATAAGAGAGGACCACATAACCAGGCTCACATGAATGGTAAACGCTAGAAAGATATCATTAAATGCTGCCAAAACCTAGACAATAGGATAGTACTAAGTGTTGGTAGAAGGGCAAATGCTGTTCTAGAGAGCAATCTAGCAGTCTTTAGTGAAATCAAGTATTTAAACATCAAGTGACTCATCAGTCTTCCTTCTGAGTATAACAGGGCCACAGAATACAGTCAGTGTGCTGTGCAACTATAGGACGCATCTTTCACAATGCAAATGTACAGGACGCCTCTTTCACATGGATAATGTACATGTAAAATTACATGAGTTTTATAGATGTATACAGTTCAAACAAATGTTAAGTTGTTAAATTTCTGACTAATTAAAAGATAGAATGAATGTGTGAAAAAATATTCTGATATAACTATATATAATTAATTAAAATAGACAGTTATATGCATTCCTAATAAAAAAGGTGAAATACTAGGAATTCTTTATGTCTAAGCTATATTTTCAATAAAAGTCATCCACTATAGTTGGAAATCCTAAAAAAATGTATGGAGGCAAAAAAAAAAGAGAGAACTTTTTTCATCCAGATATATTGTACATAAAATCATATTCTTTCTTATCTTGTTTCTTAAATCATTTTGTCTTGACCTGTCAATGAGAATTTTTCCCCTGACCTCTCATAATTCAATATCCGGAATCCAGAAAAACAGCTGTTTCCATCTGTTCCACTCAGAGTGATCAACATTTAGTTAAGTTCATGCATAATAATGAATATATATCTCCCAGAACGTGCTTTGTCAAATTTTGGTATATAATTTTGCCCAGGATCAGGACCTTGACAGAAGGGTATCTGCATTTTCATTTTATTTTACAAGGAATGTGGGAATGCTGACTATCTACTTTCTACTTTTTTCCCCATATTATTGCTTTGTAAAGGGAAGCATTATGCCACAGTGAAATAGACATGTGTTTCAGAAAATTCTCCCTTTAGGCCCAAACATGGGCCAACTTCAATAAACGAAAGTGGCATAGTTTACAGAATTGGTTTCTCACGAAGTACTTGAGTTGAATCAGCTTTTTAGATGCCTTCAGATTTTAAGGGAAGCAAAAGAAAAAGCATTCTTTTAGCATCAAGAAAACACTTTACCGCAGATAATTGTCCCATTTAATTTGCATTCCAATGCATACCAAACTGAAAAATAGCAATACTCAGGAGGCCAACCTGATAGAAGCCTTCCTATCAAGTAATAAAGTGATAGGTGAGCCAGAGGGAGAGGAAGAAGGGCTGCGAGGAATGACTTAGTGGAATTGATGGGTTGGTTGCAAATTCCCAAGTTCAAGTTATCAACCTTTCTTCCTGCCTTACTACCAGCTCCTCTTCTGCGAGAAAAAAAAAAAAAAATCCAGACAGCCTAAGAAATCAGCCAACAAACCTCATTATTGATGGCGTCAGGTGGTAGATCAATGCTGGAGGAAAATCAATGGTAAAAATATTTTTCAGTGGTGCATACAGATGAAGAGCCTGAGCAGTGTTTCTTGATGGAAACCACAAAAGTCTGCAGCCACCCTCGAGAGACAGGGCTTCATAGGAGGCAAGAACCTATCTGGTGCTCTAGGGATGCTAATTTGCCCCATATGAATTCCTGTGTTGTAGTGTGTGTAACTCTTTGCTATGAAAAGAAAACAAACAAACAAAAGCCATGGAGATTCCACTGAAAGTAAAATGTAAGTTCTCATGTAGTATTTTGTTTTACAGATATTTACTACATATATGGCTGTTTAATAAGTTCAAAGATTGGAAAGTTTAAGAGTTGGAAAGCATGCCTAAATTGAAGAGCATGTTAGATTTTTGTCTGAAAAGAGTATATGAAAATAATTTTCATGGCATGGAAAGATAAAGTTCTACAAAAAATTCCACGTCAAAGACGCTTATTTAAGAATGGAAGAATGATAGTGAAGCAATTTTGAAGAATCATCCTGATTTATAGCCTCCAATATCAAAATACCCTTACACTGCATGACAGTTTTCTTTCTAAATCATAGACCAGATCAGATCAGAGCACTCTCTTGCCCCAGAGCTCGTGGATCCTATGAAGAAGATATCAGGCTAAGATTACTCCTGGGTGAAATGGAAAGTTGGTGAAAGAGTATCACTAGAGCCAGGTTTATTCTGCGGCTAACGACACGTAACTTTAGGTCCTCATTTGTACAGGTGTCTTTCAAGGCTCTGAGAGGAGATTTAAAAATCTCATATACATAGTTGTAAAGTCATTTTCTTAAAGAAGGTCTTCCAAAATTATATAAGCTTTAGGAGCCATAAACCTTGGATATGCCCTTGGGTGTTACCCAGTTGAAGTCCACAGAGATGAACATGCTCTTAGTAAATAGAGGAGTACGTTTTATTCTGCCAGGATTGCAACCTCATCAGGAGAGAAAAATTGTCTTCTTGAGATAGGCTATACAACTTTCACCAAGGAGAAGAAATGCAGAATCCCGCTTCAAGGGGAAAAAAAAAAAAAACAGGACAGAATTCCTAACAAGCCTTCGTTTGCCTTCTCAGAGGAAATGAAGTACAGTTTACCAAGTATTATCATTGTATGTAATTTGCAAACTTTATGACTTCTCTCTGTTTTCATTTGTATTATACATAGTCTGTTTCACATATTGATTTACAGTAAAATACCCAAGTTGTATTTTAAGTTGTATTTACGACCTTTAAGGTCGTAAAGAGCCAAGAAGCTTACGTCCTTCCCAGAGACAATCTTGGATGAACAGGACTAGAAAAGGCAGTGGTAGACACTTAAAGGAGGAAAATAAGCTGATGAAGTCCAGAGGTCTCTAGGAAGATGGAACCAAGGGCAGAGGAAGCACGGGCAGAGAAGCTGAAAACCTTACAGCCAACATGGATACTTTAACACCTCATACTCAAGTCAACCAATCAGGAAATCCCATTGCCTCTTACTCTAAAATATTTCCAGAACATTTTCTTTTGTCACCTCTTCTACCACTACCACTCTGCCCCAAGCCATTATCATTTCTTGCCTGATTATTTCAGCAGTCTCCTAACCATCCTCCCTAATTCTACCCTTCAGCTCCCCCACACTTGTGCTTATTCTCTGCACAGCAGTCAGAATGATCCTTTTAAAACAGAAGTCAGATCAGGTCATTCTCTGCTCAGACTAAAATGTAATCCTAAAAATGGCCCACAAGGTTGTTTGTGATCTTTGTTCCCCACCTCACTCCTCTATCATCTTTCTGCCCTACTTTTTACCTCTTTCCCCCTTGATTACTCTGCTCCAGCAATACCGGTCTCCTTGCTGCTCCTTGACCGTATCAGGCCCCCTTTACCTCAGGGTCTTTCCACTTGCTCTTCTCTCCAGATATCTATATGGCTCATTTCCTTCCTCCTTCAGGTTTGGCTCACATGTTACTTTTTAACCAAGACTCTCTTTGGCTGTCATATCTAAAACTGCAGCTTTCCCTTTAACATTGCCTATATCTCTTTCCTGATTTATTTTTCACATTACCATTTATTATCATCTATAACTGTGTGTTTTATTTTATTTTTGCTCATTGTCTGCTACTTCACACTTGGTCGTGAGGTCTTTGAGGGCAAGGATTTTTGTCTTTTGCTTACTGCTCAATTTCCAGTGCCTAGAATGGGACAAACACTTAGCAACTGTTCAATAAATACTTGTTGAAGGAATGAATAAGTTAATGAATGAGCAGTAGAACAATACATGGGGGACTCTAAATTAGCTTCCTATTGTCTCTGATATAGGCTTAAATTCTTTTGTCAGGCATTGAAAGTCCTTCATAATGTGTCCTTAACTGATTTTTCCAGACTCACTGCTTACTGTTGCCCCTCTATACTCTGCCATCCAGTCAGAAAAAACTACCTATACATTATTACCTTAACACGCCAGGCACTTTCATGCCTCATTCTCTTGCTCATGCTGTGCCTTCTGCCTGGAAAGTCTCTTTTTATCTTCTCTTCATTCTTTCCCTAGCTAACCCCTGTACATCTCCAGAGGCCTAATTCCAATGCCTTTTCCCTCTGTGAAGTCATCTGTGACTCTTCTAGACAGAATTAATTAATCCCCGCACACTGCTCCCAGAGTACATTTTACATGTCTCTTTTAAAACAATCAAATTATATCACAGTTATTTATAACCCCAGCATAGAATATAGTGTCTGACACATAATAAATATTTGCAGAATAAATCAATATTTAAGAACTCCATCTTTCCAGGCCTCAGACATCAGGTTAATCCACAGTGTTTTGTTACTGATTTCTTACCAACCTGGCTATAACCATATTATTAATGAGGTTATTGATAATTAATATCCATTAAGTGCTTACTACATGCCTTACACTGTTTCAAACACTTTAAAGATATAATTTTGGGGCCAGCCCCGTGGCATAGTGGTTAAGTGCGCGTGCTCCGCTGCTGGCAGCCCAGGTTCAGATCCCAGGTGCACACCAATGCACCGCTTGTCAGGCTGTGCTGTGGCAGCGTCCCGTATAAAGTGGAGGAAGATGGGCACAAATGTTAGCCCAGGGCCAGTCTTCCTCGGCAAAAAGAGGAGGATTGGCATGGATGTTAGCTCAGGGCTGATCTTCCTCACAAAAATAAAAAAATAAAAAATAAAGATATAATTTTATATCATCATTACAAGCACTTTCTTTATAAGTCCTAGTCTTATCTGATGTTAAAATTGAGGAAACTGAGTCATGAGATGGTTAATAAACGTCTGCTTCCTGAAAATGTGGTCTAGGCCACAAACCTGTAGCATCTCCCAGAGGAATGGTTTATCTAGAAAGCCTGCGTCAGGTAAGAAAGTATCCAAACACACAACATCTCTCACTTTCTGAGTGTCGTTAGTATGACATATCTTTACAAGGCATATAAACCTCATTGGATTAAAGAATATTAGACTAAATAGTGGTCCCTTGAAAATATTTGAATGATACTCCATTATGAGTATAAATTCAGGAAGATTTATGAAATTAAGCATGAAATACTAGATATTTCAATAAATGATAAAAAAATGGAAAAAGAGTTACCCCATGAGTAGAAATTTTTATACAAGAAATTCCACCTATTACCAAAAAAGAATTAGCTCCAAAGAAAGAGTAAGGATTTTATCAATATGCCCATTCAAGCCTCTTACTAGCCATCACCACCTTAGCTACCCACATTAACCTCAAATAACCTATTAAAGGGGAGGGTTTAAAAAAATCCAAAACAAAACCAGAACATGAAACAAGGTGATTTATTTATGAAGGACTACTCTTTTAAGGGAGTCATAAAATGAAAGGAGAACATTATTGCTTATACTTGATAGTTCAAAAACACTCCTAAATTTTAATTCCATTTTAAGGGGCAACAAACTAGATTTTAAAAAGTTAGCTGGGAATTCCAGTTTCCAGTCCAGCACGTAACTTGGAAATCATCACTCTGTCCTGTAAAAGGCTGACCAAACTAAAAAATCAACAACTCTTCATAGATGTGTCAGAGAAGTGAGGTCACAGGGCAAACTGCTGCCCCCAAAATTGGAGAGACAAACAATACTGAGAATCACAACTTACTGGATCAGAAACCCATGAGTAGAAACCTTCACAGGACACAGTACCAGGATAGGAAAACTTAAACTTTAATTCACAAACTGCTAGATGCCATGTGTGGACAAGTTTGAGAGTTAAAATTCTACAGGGACTGACTCACAAGACAGCCCCCACACTTTTGTGAGTTTTACCTTCAGGGACTCTACCAGGTTCTTATAGTGAATATCAAAGAAAACTCCCCTCATGTTTCTGGCATAAGGGTGAGGGGAAAAGAAACCATTCTGAAATATGCCAGGGCATTCTGTTCTTCTTGATAAAGTTTGCTCTGAAAAGAAACTGTTCAATGAAAGCCCAAACTATTGGGGATTTTTCAGAGCCCAACCAACCTGGGGGAAGGAAATTACCCAACTCCAGCCCATTTTAGCCATCCTGTCTCACCCACGGGTGCAAGGGGACTAAGAAGTATTTGTAAAGATCAGAATCCAGAGGCACAGGCTCCCTAAAAGACTGAAACTTAATCATAGGACTACAGAACACTTCCCCTCCCCTGCACTTTACCAACACATGTTACTAAAGAAAGGCCTATTTATTGCAGTTCCTTTTACATCATGTCCAGCTATCAATAAAAAAAATTATAAGGCAAACTAAAAGGCAAAAAACACAGTTTGAAGAGACAGAGCACACATCAGAACCAGAGAGGGATGGCAGGGATGTTGGAAATAGATTGGGAATTTAAAACAACTATAATTAATATGTTAAGGGATCTAACGGAAAAAGTAGAAAGCATGCAAAAACAGATGGGCAATGTAAGCAGAGAGAAGGAAATTCTAAGAAAGAACCAAAAAGAAATACTAGAGATAAAAACACTGTAACAGAAATAAAGAATAACTTTGATAGGCTCATTAGTAGACTAGACATGGCTGAGGAAAGAAACCCTAATTTTGAGGATATCTCAATAGAAACTTCCCAAACTGAAAAGTAACAAGAAAAAAGACTGAAAAAAAAAAAAAAAAAAAACAGAACAGAATATCCAGGGACTGTGGGACAACTACAAAAGATGTAACATACACATACTGGGAATACCAAAAGGAGAAGAAAGAAAAGAACAGAAGCAATATTTGAAGCAATAATGACTGAGAATTTCCCCCAAATTAATGTCAGACAACAAACCACAGATCCAGGAAGCTCAGATAATATCAAGAAGGATAAATGCCCAAGAAACTACACCTAGACACATCATATTCAAACTTCAGAAAATCGAAGATAAAGAAAAAATTCTTGAAAGAAGCCAGAGGAATGAAACACCTTACCTATAGAGGAGCAAAAATAAGAATTACATCTGGCTTCTCCTCAGAAACCATACAAGCAATGAGAGGAGAGTGAAATGTTTAAAATACTGAGAGAAAAAAAAAAACCACCAATTTAGAATTCTGGACCCTGAGAAATTATCCTTCAAAAGTGAAGGAGAAGTAAAAGCTTTCCCAGACAAACAAAAATTGAGAGAATTTGTGGACCTGCAAGGCAGGTGTAATACATATGTATTAGAAAAGAAGAAAGATCTTAAAATCAATAATCTAAGCTTCCAATTTAGGAAAATAGAAAAAGAAGAATAAATTAATTTCAAAGTAAGCAGAATAAAATAAATAATAAAAATTAGAACCGAAATCAACAAAATTGAAAACAGGAAATCAACAAAACCAAAAGCTGGTTCTTTGAAAAGATCAATAAATTAAACAGCTTCTAGCCAGGCTAAGTAAGAAAAAAAGAAAGAAGACACAAATTACTAATATTGGAAAAGAAAGGGGGCCATTTCTACTGATCTGACGGACACTAGAAGGATAATAAAGGAATATTATGAGCAACTCTCTGTCCTCAAATTGGATAGCCTAGATGAAATGGACCAATTTCTTGAAAGATGAAATCTGCCAAAACCCACACAAGAAGAAATAATGTGAATAAGCCTCTATTAATTAAAGAAATTGAATCAATAATTAATATCCTCCCAAAACAGAAAGCACAAGGCCTGGATGTGTTCATTGGTGAATTATGCAAACATTTAAGAAAGAAATTACACCAATTCTCTACAATCTCTTCCAGAAGATATAAAGAGGGAATGTTTCCTAACCCATTCTATGAGGCCAGCATTACTCTAATTCTAGAACCAGAAAATGACATTACAAGAAAAAAAAAACTATAGACCAATATCACTCATGAATGTAGATGGAAAACCCTCACAAAATATTCAAATCCAACAATGTATAAAAAGAATTATAAACCACAACCAAGTTGGATTTATCCCAGGTATGCAAGCCCGGATCAACATATGAAAATCAATTATCACATGTGCAATCTATCACATCAACAGACTAAAGAAGAAAAATCACATGATCATATCAATAGATGCAGAAAAGGCATTTGACAAAATGCAACACTCATCATGACAAAAACTCTCAGCAAACTAGGAATAGAGGAGAGCTTTCTCAAATTGATAAAGAACATCTACAGAAAACCTACAGCTAATACTTATTAGTGAGAAACTCAAAACTTTACCACTAAGATCAGGAACAAGACAAAGATGTTCCCTCTCACCACTCCTTTTCAACATTGTACTGGACATCCTAATTAATGCAATAAGACAAGAAAAAGAAATAAAAGGTTTACAGATTGGGAAGGACAAAATAAAACTGTTTTTGTTCACAGATAACATGATCATCCACGTAGAACATCAGGGTAGATTAAAGAACACTCCTGGAACTAAAAAGTAAATACAGCAGGGTTTTAGGATACAAGGTTAATATCCAAAAGTCAATTAAAGTATACTCTGAAATCAGGGAATATGATACCTCCAGCTTTGCTCTTTCTTCTCAGGATTGCTTTGGTTATTCAGGGTCTTTAGAAAATCAGATACACAGATCAACGGAACAGGACTGAGATCCCAGAAATAAACCCACACATATATGGACAGCTCATTTTCGACAAAGGAACCAGGAACATACAGTGGAGAAAGGAAAGTCTCTTCAATAAATTGTGTTGGGAAAATGGATAGCCACATGCAAAAGAATAAAACTAGACCACTATCTTACACCAGACACAAAAGTTAACTCAAAATGGATTAAAGACTTGATTGCAAGACCTGAAATCATCAAACTCCTAGAAGAAAATATAGGTAATACACTCTTTGACATCTATCTTAGCAGTATCTTTTTGAATATGTCTCCTCAGGCAAGGAAAACAAAATAAAAAATAAACAAATGGAATACATCAACTAAAAAAGCTTCTGCACAGCAAAGGAAACCATCAACAAAACAAAAAGATAACCTACCAAGTGGGAGAAGATATTTGCAAATCATACATCTGATAAGTGGTTAATATCCAAAATACAGAAAGAATTCATACAAGTCAACAACAAAAAAACAGACAATCTGATTAAAAAATGGGCAGAGCATCTAAACAGATATTTTTCCAAAGAATATATACAGATGGCCAACAGGCATATGAAAAGACGTTCAACATCACTAATTATTAGGGAAATGCAAATCAAAACCACAACAAGATATCGCCTCATGCCCATCAGAATGGCTATCACTAAAAAGACAAGAAATAAGAAGTGTTGGAGAAGATGTGGAGAAAAGGAAACTCTCCTACACTGCTGGTGGGAATGTAAATTGGTGCAGCCACTATAGAAAACAGTATGGAGATTCCTCAAAAAATTAAGAATAGAACCACCATATGATCCAGCTATTCCACTTCTAGGTATTTGTCTAAAGAACACAAAAACATGAATTCAAAAAGATATATGTACCACAATGTTCATTGCAGCATTATTTACAATAGCCAAGACATAGAAAGAAACTAAGTGCCCATCGACAGAAGAATGGATAGAGGTGCGGTATATTTTTACAATGAATACTACTCAGCCATAAAAAAGATGAAATCTTGCCATTTATGACAATATGGATGGACTTTGAGGGTATTATGCTAAGCAAAATAAGTCAGACTGAGAAAGACAAATACTATATGCTTTCACTCATATGTAGAAGATAAACAACAACGACAAGCAAACACATAGATACAGAGAATAGATTGGTGGTTACCAGAGGGGAAAGGTAGAGTGGAGAGGGCAAAAAGGGTAAAGGGGAACATTTGTATGGTGATGAGGGGACATTAGACCTTTGGTGGTGAACATGATGTAGTGTATACAGAAATCAAAATATAATGATGTACACCTGAAATCTATATAATGTTATAAAGCAATGTTACCTTCATTAAAAAAAAAAACATTATTTTTCTTTTAATAAATTGATATCCTATGCTCTTTTAAAAGTCAAAATACAGATAAACAAAGATAACTAAAACCATTAAAAGAAAAAAGTCATTTGCTTTCCTATATACCAGCAATGAACAAGTGGAATTTGAAATTGAAAACACAATACCATTTACATTAGCACCCCCAAGAATGAAATATTTAGTTATAAATCTAACAAAATATGTATGAGACCTATATATAGAAAAATTTGAAACTCTGATGAAAGAAATCAAAGTAACTAAATAAATGGAGTGATACTCTATGTTCATGGATAGGAAGACTCAATAATGTCAAGACATCAATTATTCCCAACTTGATCTACAGATGCAACACAATCCCAATCAAAATCCCAGCAAGTTATTTGGTGGACATCAACAAACTGGTTCTAAAATTTTATGGAGAGCCAAAACCCAAAATAGCCAACACACTCTTAAAGGAAAAGAACAAAGTGAGAAGACTGACAATACCCAACCTCAAGACTTACTATAAACCTACAGTAATCAAGATAGTGTTGTACTGGTGAAAGAACAGACAAATAGATTAATGGCACTGCATAGAGAGCCCAGAAATAGACCCACATAAATACAGTCAACTTTACAAAGGAGCAAAGGTAAAACAATGACACAAAGATAGTCTTTTTAACAATGGTGCTGGAAAAGTAGAAATCTACATGCAAAAAACTAAATTTAGACATAGATCTTATACCCTTTATAAAAATTAACTCAAATTACATCACAGACATAAATGTAAAATGCAAAACGCAAAACTATAAGTCTTACAAAATAACATAGGAGAAAACCTAGATTATCTCAGGTATGGTGATGACTTTTTAGCATATGTGCTGCTGAAGCGAGCACTGGTGATGCCTTTTTAGAGACAACATTCAAAGGAATGATCCACGGAAAAAGGAATTGATAAGCTGGACTTCACTAAAATTAAAACTTCTACTTTGTGATAGACACTGTCAAGGGAATGAGAAGATAAGTCACATGGGAGAAAATATTTGCAAAAGACATATCTGATGAAGGATCGTTATGCAAAATATACAAAGGACCCTTAAAACTCAACAATGAGAAAACAAACAACTGATTAAAAAATGGGCCAAAGACCTGAACAGACACTTCACCAAAGAAGATATACAGATGGCAAATAAGCATATGAAAAGATGTTCCACATTACATTTATATAAAACAACAATGATATACTACTATACACTTATTAGAATGGCCAAAATCCAACACACTAACAAAGTCAAATGCTGGCAAGGATGTGAAGCAACAGGAACTCTCATTCATTGCTGATGGGAATGCAAAATGGTACAGCCACTATGGAAGACATTTTGGAAATGTCTTACAAAACTAAACACAGTCTTACCATACTATCCAGCAATTGTATTGTGTGTTGTGTTCCTTGGTATTTACCCAAAGGAGTTGAAAACTTATGTCCACACAAAAATCTGTACATGGATGTTTATAGCAGCTTTATTCATTATTGCCAAAACTTGGAGGCACCCAAAATGTCCTTCAGTAGGTGAATGTGTAAATAAACTGTGATATATCCAGACAGTGGAATATTATTCAGTGCTAAAAAGAAATGAGCTATCAAGCCATGAAAAGATATGGAGGAAACTTGAATACATATTACTAAGTGAAAGAAGTTAATGTGAAAAGGCTATATACTTTATGAGTCTGACTATATGAATTCTGGGAAAGGTAAAATTATGGAGACAATAAAAAGATTAGTAGTTGCCAGTGGGTAGGGGTCAGAGAGGGATGAATAGGCAGAGTAGAGAGGATTTTTAGGGCAGTGAAACTACTCTATATGATTCTATAATGGTGGATACACATCATTACACATTTTTCAAAACCCATGGTAAGGAACAACGTCAAGAGTGAAGTTTAATGTAAACGTCGGACTTTGGGTGATGATGTGTCAGTGTAGGTACATTGATTGTAACAAATGTACCACTCTTGTGGGAGATTTTAATAGTGAAGAAGGCTGCGCATATGTTGGGGGACAGAGGGTATATGGGGAACCTCTATCTCCCACTCAATTTTTCTCTGAATGCTAAACTACGCAAAAAAATAAAGTATTTTTTTTAAAGTTAGCTCTTCAGCACCAATGTTTATCTATAAAACTCAGTTTTTACTTTACAACTAACTACCTGTTTTAAAAATAATCGAAAAGAAAAGGCTAGACTTTTTAAAGGCTGTATTCCCATATCCATTAATTCCTACTTTTATTAAATGTTTTGTTTAGGAACAAATCTCTTTTACAAAAACGGTAGTTAGGTGTTGGCCTCTTTGAACCAGAACACTTTCTCTGTCTTCCTCTTTGTTTTGAGTTAGACAAAAACATTTAAGTAAATTGGATTGTATAGAGAGCATTTTTAAAAGTGAAGAGAAGAAGCCTTTGCTTCTCTTCAATCTCTGCTAAAGTGGCTTTTTCTTAACATCAGTTAAAGGATGAAGGAAAAATTTGTCTGTCTTTCAAATGCTTAACTGTTGAAAAGATAAAATTTCACATCCCTCTTAACAGCACAAAATGGCTGGGCAGCACCTCTCTGGGGTGTATGGATTTTGGATTATGCTATAAAAGATGATTTTTCCTTGATTGAGGTGAAAGGTGGAACTAACCTAGGAGATGAACTCACAGGTAATTCTATAGATAAACACCTTCACAGTAGAACTGTAAATGTAATTTTCTGGCAAAAACCTAGGCTTTTTTTTTTTTTTTAAGCCTCCTAATCAAAAGTCATCTGAAAACTTCTGGAAAATGAATCTGGAAGATTGAGAAGAATTGCAAGAGATTTAAGAGGAACATGGGTATTGGAAAAGATTTAGAATTATTCTCCAATAGATTTACCCCTGCCTGTCCTTACCAATCTGGCTTACACAGTGCCTCAGAGAAATATTTCCAATCCGTAATAATGAATAGGAAGCTACTGTTTAGCATGACTCAGGTCAAGGACGAGGACTAAGCCCTAAATGCTGTCTATATTCCTTTGTGGTAGAATCCAGATTCAAACATTCTGCTTTAGGAAAAGTTGTAGCCACTGTGATTTAAAAGATCCATTGTAAGACAAATAAAATATCTGTTGTAGTAAATGATGTTTGATTTATAAATGTTGTAAACACTGCCTTCTCAACCACCTCCACCACCACCAGCACCCAAATTTTTAAGTTGATAAAGTCAAAAGTAAGTCATAGTCATTCGTGAAGGGTGTCCACAGCAGCACAAATGTAGAAGTGATAGTTCTTCCCCTGTTTCTCTTTCCGTGTACAGAGTTCATTTCCTCCGTATAATACAAGTTAACCATAAAGAAATCAGTCTCTTTGCAATTAACTATTCATTTTAAACACATATACACTACATATAGTAAAAAACATCAAAATCAGTGTTTCACTTCAGTGCCTTTCCAGAGACCCCAAGGAATCCAATCCACTGCATTTTGAAGTCTTCACTCTCAAATTGGAGAGCAGCTCATGGAGGAGTGCAAGAGTTATAAGGGATTAAAATTGGTCATCATGAGAACAAATAGATACCCTCAAGAATTTCTTCTGATACTCAAAATCCAACTAGGACATCCCTAATGATCCTAAAGGCAGTTGATCAGACCACGAAATGTCTAGTTAGTTCTGGACATGTGCTGTGGGCTAACTGTAACATAATGTCTTACTTTTCAACAATACTTTATATAATATTATTCTTTTTTTTTCCTCCATATTGATTGTTTTCTCAACTATAGCATACCTGGTTCATTTTTGTTTACATTTACTGAAAGAGGTACCATGAGAGTGGGGTTTTTTTTAGAAAGTCTTATCAACTCTTGTCACAGGGAACTCATTAACATTTCTAAACTAATTATACTCTGAAATGATCTTTACAGCTTGTGTCCTATGGCTGGTATTTGTCTTTGCTGCTACTGATTTCCACAACTGCTAAATGTGCCAAGTGGTTAGGAGACATATAAGGAATCATATAAACTAATGATAATAACAAAATGTAAGATATTATGCCTTTAATAAATGAATATTTTAGGAAAATATGCAATGTATATTTTGATAGTAACTTCATCAAGAAAACACATTTCAATATTATTTTTGCTTACTTTAAGTTGTCAGTCATTAAATTCCTTAATGATTAGAAAATCATTTACCAGTCCAACCAGACTCCCTAGATTTTCACTGGGGAAAAGAAAAATTACCATCTGTAAGCTCCTATGATAGGGAAATCTCATTTGCAAAGCAACACGAGAAATATTTATTTGGTGGGACTGATTAAAAGCATTATTAAATATTCATCAACTCCTCCATTTCATTCCTTCCTCTTCTTTTCTTCTGCTAGCAACACTAGCAGGTCCTATAGTCTAATATTCAAATGCAAGCAGAAGTATACCTAACCTCATAACCATCGAGGAAGATATTCAAAAAGCTCGAACAGAGACTAATAGCTGGAAATTCTTTTTTCATTCTTTATGGATAAGGCACTACAACAAAAATAAATCTTATATTCTATGAAAGAACATTTTCTTTCTGTTTAAACAGGAAATATTTATCACTTCAAGTATTAAGGTTTGGAATATTTTATTTTTGTTTAATTTTTTTTCTAGCAACTTTATAGCAGACACTGAGATCATAGAAGTGTGACTAAGGACTTACATCTTCAGTTCCCTTCCAACAACAAGGTGACCACTCTGCAAGAACTCCAGTTCTGAGAAACAGTGACTCATGCCCTGATCAAACTCATTAAAGGTCGTCTAAGTAATGCCAGGAAAGGACGTGGCTCCCTGCCAAGGCTTCTTTTCTCAGTTTATAAGTGGAAACAATGTTCATGTTTCAAATGAGTACATGCAGTTTTATTTACAAACTTTAGTGTTTTGGCCAGCCATGGGATTGCTATCACAAATGAGGTATTCTAAACTAGTTCAGCAGCACCTGGAACATTAGGAGATTGAGATTCGTGACAAACAGTCACAGCACTGAAGTTAGATGGGTGTCTGGTTTGACATGGGGCTAGAAGCAAAAGATTATTATATTATACAATAATCATATTCTAATGCTTATTGTAACATTTCCTGAAGTGAATGACAAGAGTAGAATATCATTAACAAGGCTCTGCAATTTAACAAAGCAATACTCTTGAAAAGAACATTGTCTTTCGTCATAATTCCATTAAGTATACCCAATTTGAATGACTGATGAATGGCACTTTGCTGCTTTCCTGTCTGAATTTTAGCACCATAGTGGGATTGAGCTTTTGAACTTGTGTCCACATGTGTATTTTACTGGGGAGTCCTGCTTCACATTGTAAATGCGCGCCTGCAATAGTGCTACAGAGGGAGACAGAAATATTGTTGACTATTGCAAGTAAAAGTACGTCGTTGTCAACAGCTGAATTCACCACCTGAGAATGTGGTTACAGAAAGGCTGCAAAGTTGGAAAAGCAAGTGGGAACAGTAGAGGAATGGTTTTCATTCAGAAGATCACAAATGTGACTGAAACTATCTAGATTCAGCTACTTTATGGTTCCAGTATTCCTTGTCCCTTGCCTTTAATCATCTCCTCTCTACATTTATTTTGTTATCATTTCCCTATTGTTCCCAGCAAAATTATTCTGTATGTTGAAATTCACTAGGGACCTGCAACGAAGCTAAAGTCATTGCCCCTTTGGATTCTGCTGTGAATGAAATCGTTGGTCTAAATGTCTCCTTTCATTTCATTTTCCATACACCACTGACTTCCTTGCCCTTTTCTTCCTTCAGCACATTTTTTAGAAAAATTCTAATTCTAAGTCTGTTTCTATACCTGCAGCCATACTGAATGTAGCTGGAGAAAAGCACCACAACCACATAAACTCTGTGTTTAAATTCATGACTGTGAGCTTTGAGGTCACCCATGCTGGGGTCCAGCAGCCTGACAACACATCACTTGTCCATCCACTAGTCCACTTTCCTAGGTGATTATTCTGTAACTTCTCTTCCCAAACCTCCAACACCTCCTACCCCATTTCTACTTTCAGGCAAACACTCCGCTTTCTATTTCATTGAAAAAATAGAAGCAGAGAGAATATAACTTCCTCCAGCTCCCACTACCATATCTACCCAGCCACCATGATCTGTACCCATGTATTTGCCTCCCTTCCTGTCACAATAGATGGACTCCTTGAGCTTCTAAGGCCTTCATCTCCACGTGCACATTAGATCTCGGGAATTATTGTCTGCTTGGGCACATTGTTCTAGGAATTTTCCCCTTTGATCTGCTTCATCCATTTTTATTTTTCCCTTCAGCTGTACAAACATGCTGCTTATTTCTTTCATTAAAAAATAATAAAAACTTTTCTTTGTTCTATATTCCTCTCTGATTCCTTTCTCCAATTAGTAGCAAAAATTTTCAAAAATTGTCTATAAATCTTCTCTAATTTCTCTTCTCCCATTTTTCTCTTAAGCCAATTCCAGTCATGCTTTTTTTCCCCGCTGCTAGGCCAAAATGGTCATGTAGGTGGTGGATCATATCCACAAAGCCGAATCTAGCGGTCAATTCTCAATCAATTTCTTTAGCTCTCAGAAGCATTTAGCCCAGTAAATCTGTCCCTCATACTTAGTACACTTGGTCTTCCTCCAGCCTCAGTGACTGCTCCTTCTCAATCCACGTTGCTGGTTTCCCTTCTCCCCAATGTCTTGATGTTGGAGTGTCCCAGGGCTCAGTCCTTTGTTCTGGTCTCTGACCACATTCATTTCCTCCGAGTTCTCACTCAGTCTCTTTCAAAATCTCATCCAGCTTTTAACTATCATCAATATGCAGATGACTGTCATATCTTCAGCTCAGACTCCTTTCATTAACTCCGGACTATTATATCCAACTGTTTATATAGCATCTCTAATTGGATGTATATTAGGCATCTGAAATTTAGAATATCCTAAACTGACTCCTAATATTTCCCCTCAAATCTACTTTACTCACCCTCTTCCCATATCAGTTTATGACAAATTCATCCTTCTCATTGCTGAGGTTAGATACTGCAAGCCATTCTTAACTCCCCTCTTTCTTTTACACAGCAAATCCAATCATCAGAAAATTCTGATTTTTCTCTCTTAGACCAGCCTTGTAACTGATCTCCCCTATTCTTTCCTTGCTCCCTTACAGCCTCTTTTTTTTTGGGGGGGTGGGGGGAGGAAGACCAGCCCCGAGCTAACATCTGATGCCAATCCTCCTCTTTTTTCTAAGGAAGACTGGCCCTGAGCTAACATCTGTGCCCATCTTCCTCTGCTTTATATGGGATGTCACCACAGAATGGCTCGACAAGCAGTGCTCGGTGCGCACCCGGGATCCAAACTGGCAAACCCTGGGCCGCCACAGTGGAGCACAAGCACTTAACCGCTTGCACCACCGGGCCGGCCCCTCCCTCACAGCCTTTTTTCAACACAGCACCCAAAGTGATTCTTTTAAAACTAGTGATAAGTCTGTCACTCCCCTGCTCAAATTCTAATGATTTTTCATCTATTCCCTAGTAAGAGCTGGTAGCCTACAAGGTCTTACATGATCTAGTCCCTGCACCTCTGTGACTTCATGTCCTCCTTTGTCTTCCTTGCTCACTCTGTTCTAGCCCCACTGTCATCCTGCTGCTCCTTGCACAGTAGCTATAACTCAGCCCTAGAGCCTTGGCTCTGCTGCTCCCACTGCCTACAGTGATAAACCCTTGGGTACTGGACGACTGCTTTCTTACCGACTTCAAGTATTTGCTCAAACGACTCCCACTCAATGAGCCCTACCCTGACTACCTCATTTAAAATTGTAAACTGCCTCCCACCTTTTACTTTCCTTATGCCCCCATTCCATGGGCCTGCTTCACTTATGCTCTTATTTCATAGAATGTATTATCTAATATACTATTTTTCATTTATTTTTTGTTCATTGTTTATTATTATGTTATTACTTTTGTTAGGATGTTAGAATGTAATCTAAGGGAATCTAAGGGAATCTAAGGGAAAGATAGAAATTGAAGTTGGGAAATAACTGAAGGAGGGTTTAAAATGATAAAGTGGTTTGAAATTTGATATGGTAATTTTAAAATTGGATAAAATAATTTTAGGGTTGGAATGATTTTTTTAAAATACTTTTTCTATATTAATATATATTAATATAGATAATTAGTATACACTAATATAGTGTATGTTAATATATGATAATAATATACAAGCATTGTTTACAAAATTTACAAATTACAAAATAGTAATTAATATGTTAATAAATGTTAACATATAAATAATATATTAATATATTACATATCCTATATATATTATATACAAAACTGCCCTGTATTTTTCTTCACTAATGTTGTTGCTGGTATGCAAATAAAGCCTGGGCAACAAACAGGCTTGCAGTATTATCCATTTCACTTTAATTATCTCATAAAATATACACCGAAGTTCCCGTTTCCCCACTTCCTTGACAATGAAACTTCCTAAGTGTCAAATTCTGTGATTTTTCACTCATAATATGCACAGATATACCTGCTTCCCTTGACCAGTTTGATTTCTTTTTTCTGTAGGTGTCTACCTGACATTTTTATGGAAAAGAGGTCTTTTCATTTCTGACTATAGACTGGTCAGTCTACTGCTGTAGCCTTGCAATACTGGGAAGACATGATTAATAATTTGTGTTTGGGATTACCTATGGCCCTAATGTATTTTCCCCACAGTATTTAGAATTGCTCAACTCCCACCCGTTCAGATGACTTTCTCTCATTTCTATCTCCATTTTCTCTTCATTTGCCAGTACTTGTGCTTTCCAACTCCCCCTCCACTCTTACAAGGTGATGAGTTGCTTGGTTGTATTGTAGACTAGTAAATATCCAAGTTAATCAATAGTACCATTATTCTCCTGATCAGTTAGACTCAACATTTTTTAGAGCCATTCAAGTTGCATTGGTTTTTTGTTTTTGTTTTTGTTTTTCACTAAATTTTATCCTACCACTCACTTTGTATTTATTCTGTTGATCTTATTAATCTTCTGGTTCAAGTCATCTTGCTTCATGTCTGAACTTGAGAATAATCTTCTAAATAAGTCCATCTTTGATCTTTGGTTCTTCCTTCTCTAAAAAGTTCTCCACAGCAAGATCAGTTTGTTCTTCCCACATGACCATAGTCATCAAGTCACATAATGATATTAAAATTTCAATGCCTTTATACAGCACGATATACTAACCTTAGATTCTCTAGACTAGCACAACAGGCTTTTCACAGTCAGGACTCTTTCTCTCTCTTTCAAGTATATAAATGCACAATTTTACATATATCATACATATTATATTATTCTTTATATATATGTACTATATACCCTTCCCACATATATATATTTATTATTATACATAAGTATTATTGTATATATTTATCATATATATACATACACATATATATTACTATAAATTTGAGTGTGTATGTGTGTATATATAGAGAAAGAAATTGCATTATGTACCAAATGCATTGTGTACCAAATATGTTATGACCATTGGTGTTTCTCCCAGGCATTCAAGGTTGGTTCAACATTCAAAATGCATTCAATGTAATTCAATGTCAATGAACGTCAATAAACTGAAAAAGAAAAAAACAGAATCATCTCAGTAGATGTAGAAAGTAATTTTTAAAAATTCAACATCTATGAATGAAAAAACTTTCAATAATTAGAAATAGAAGGGAATTCCCTCAATCTGGTAAAAAGTTTCTATTAGAAACCTATAGCTGGGGCTGGCCCAGTGGCCTAGCGGTTAAGTTCAGCACACTCTGCTTCAGTGGCCGGGGTTCACAGATTTGGATCCCAGGTGCAGACATACACGACTCATCAAGTGATGCTGTGGAGGCAACCCACATACAAAAAAATAGAGGAAGATTGGCATAGCCTTCCTCAAGCAAAAAGAGGAAGATTGGCAGTGAACATTAGCTTAGGACCAATCTTCCCCACCAAAATAAATAAACAAACAAACAAACAAACAAACCTATAGCTAACCTACAGCAAATCATATTTATTAAAGACCGAATCCTTTCTCCAAAGATCAAGAATAACACAATGATGTCCATTTACACCACTCCTGTCCAAAACTACACTGGAAATCCTACTCAATGCAACAAAGAAAAAAGAAATAAAAGACATTATAATCAAAAGGAAGAGGCAAATTTTTTTTTTTTTTAACTCACAGACACCATGATCATCCACGTAGAAAATCCTATAGGATATAGAAAAGAGCTACTAGAATGAATAGGTCAGTTTATCAAGGGCTTAGTTTGTTAGGTTAATTTAAAAAAATCAGTTGAATTTCTATGTAGTAGCAATGAATAACTGAAAACTGAAATAAAGAATATCATTTATTGTAGTATCAGAAAACATTAAATACTTAGGGCTGTATCTACAAAAATATGTGTAAGATTAAATATTGAAAATTTCTAAACTTCTTTGAGAGAAATTAAAGAAGACATAGGATATTGATGGATTAGAAGACTCAATATTGATATTAATTCTTCCCAAATTTATGTAGTTTTGATGAATTCTGAACAAAATCCCCACCAGTTCTTTGTAAAAATCAACAAGTTGGCTCTAAAATATTTATGAAAAAGCAAAATATCTAGAACAATGAAAACAATTATGGGAGGAAAAAATTTGGAGAATACACTTTATTGTATGGGCTGTATTTACTGCTTCACTTCTAATTAATAGACTACAATGAAAGTGATGAGATACCACTTCCAAGATTAGGTTGTAAAAAGACTAGCTTCCATCCTAGGCGTTTTCTTATAACTGGATCTTTCACTCTGGAAGAAGAAAGCTGTCTCTACGGAGAGGCCCACCTGGCAAGGACCTGATATCTCTGGCCAATATCCAGTGAGGAACTGAGGCCTGCCAAGAGCCATGTGAGCGAGCTAGGAAGCAGATCCTCCCTTGTTTGAGTCTTGACTAAAACCTTGGCCAACATTTTTTTTACGTTTATTTATTTATTTTTTGTTGAGGTACCATTGGTTTATAACATTATATAAATTTCAGATGTACATTATTTTATTTGATTATATTTTGAAGGGCCAACATTTTGATTGCAGTCTCGTGAGATACCTGAGGCACAGTACTTAGCAAAGCTGCTCCTGGATCTCTGACCCACAGAAAATGTGAGATAATAAATATTTAATGTTTGCAGCCACTAAGTTTTGCGGTAATATGTTACACAACAATAAATAATTAATAGAAAATAGATGGTCAACTGATGTTTGACAAAATTGTCAAGATATTTTAAGGGAGAAAGTATGATTTTTTTCTATAAATCATGCTAGGACAATTGTACAGCCAGCAAAAAAAATGAATCTAGATGTTTACGACACACCATATGAAACAAAACTAAAAATGTATCCTAGACCTAAAAGTAAAGCCTAAAATTCTGAAACATCTGATCTAAAAGAAAATATACCCCCAAAATTATCATTTCAACTTTGGGTTACACGATTATTTCTTAAACAAAATGTGAAAAGCCAACTTAAAAAGTGGATAAAGGGGACTTCATTGAAGTTAGAAGTTTGCTCTTTGAAAAACACTTAAAAATTAAAAAAGCAAGACACGGACTGGGAGAAAATATTAGCAAAACACATATTTGATAAAGGACTTGTATCCAGAAAAACTCTCCAACCTCAATAATAAGGAAACCAATAATCTAATATTTAAAAAGAGTGAAAGATTTGAATAGAGACTTCTATTCAGAGATACAAATTGCAAATAAGTACACGGACAGATCCTCATCATCATTAGTTATTAAATAAATGCAAATTAAAACCACAATGAGATATCACTATACACATATAAAGTGGCTAAACAAACAACAACTTGGCAATATCAAGTGCTGACAAGGATGAGGAGCAACTGCAACTCTCACGCCTTGCTGGTGAAAATGCAAATTGTATAGCTACCTGTAAAACAGTGGCTAAATGTAAAATCCATCAGTACCACTCCTGGTTATTTATCCAAGAAAATATGAAAACATATGTCCAATCAAAGACCTGTGCATGAATGTTTATAGTTTATTCATGATTACCAAAACCTGAAAACAACCCAAATGTCCATCAACTGGTGAATGGATAAAAAGAAAAATTGTGGTTCATCTTTATAACAGAATACTACTCAATAATAAAAAAGAATGAACTGCTGGGGCCGGCCTGGTGGCGCAGCGGTTAAGTGCACGCACTCCGCTGCGGCGGCCTGGGGTTCACAGGTTCGGATCCCAGACATGCACCAACGCACCGCTTGTTAAGCCATGCTATGGCAGCATCCCATATAAAGGGGAAGAGGGCACCAATGTTAGCCCAGGGCCTAGCTTCCTCAGTAAAAAAGAGGAGGATTGGCATCGGATGTTAGCTCAGGGCTGATCTTCCTCACACACACACAAAAAGAATGAACTGCCAATACATGCACAACATGGATTAATTTCAAAATCATTATGCTAAATGAAAACACCTAGAAACGGAAGCCTGTTATACTGCATGATCCTATTTATATAACATTCTGGAAAAGGTAAAGGATAGGAAGAGAAATCAGGTAAGTGGTGTCCAGGGGGTTGACGATCACCTACAGAGGAGAATACTTTTGCTTTCTTGTGTTGACAGAATATTCTGTATCTTCATTGTGGTGGTGGCTATGCAACTATTTATGTTTATTCCAAGTCATCTAACTATATATCTAAAAATGATGAATCTTACTATATGTAAAGTAACATAAGCTTGCCACAAAGAAGAAACTAAGAAAGTAAAATAAATAGATCTAAATAAACAATAAAACAGCAAATCATAAAGATAAAATAATAGGAAAATGTGAAATCTGGATATTTCATTTAAATATATTTTAAATAAATTTAAAGGCAAGAGACTGAGAAAAAATATTTGCAACATATAAAACGAAATAGATTAATTTTTTTTTTTTTTTTTTTTTTGCTGAGGAAGATTCACCCTGAGCTAACATCTGTTGCCAATCTTCCTCTTTTTGTTCAGGAAGAACAGCCCTGAGCTAACATCGATACCAATCTTTCTCTGTTTTGTATGTGGGTTCCTGCCACAGCATGGCTGACAATTGGTGAAAGTCCACGTCCAGGATCCAAACCCACGAACCAAGGCCACCAAAGCAGAGCACACCAAACTTAACCACTACGTCACAGGGCCCACCTCCCTAGATTAATTCTTAAACGAATGGAAAACCTCTATAAATCATTAAGAATATGAAAACCCAATAGAAAAAAATGACCAAATGCTAAGAACGGCCAGCATAGGGAAAAAATTGAAACAGCAAAAAATACTTCCAAAAAATACTAAGATCACAAGCAATCATGGAAATGAAAATAAATATAATTATGAGATTTTTTTTACCCATATGGTTGGCAAAAATTAATAGTTTGATAAGACTCAGTGTGGTGAGAGAAAAAAATCTTTTTTTATGGAAAAATCATGGTCATTCTACTTGTGCCGGAATACCTTGGTATAGTCTTCTTAGCAGGCAATTTGGCTGTATGTATCAAAATTGTAAGCATATGTATTTTGAATCGGTGATTTTAGGTCTAGATATCTAGAAATACTAAAGATACTTGAACATGAACAAAAACAAATATGAAATATGTCTTTTTCAACTTTATACATAATAGCAAAATGTTGAAAACTTTAAATTGTCCATATATAAATAAATATTTAAAAAATCATAATAACTGTATACCATGGATTACTATATATCCATTTAAAAGAATGTTACATCTATATGTAAAGATATGGAAAGTTGCCCAAGATATGTGGCTAATGGAAATAAAAGTAAGTCACAGAATAATGCCTACAATCTGATCCTATTTATATACTAAGTATTTATGTATATATGCCTATACCTATGTAGATAGGAAGATTATAGATAGGTATATGGGTAGATGTGCATAGATAATGTTTTCAAGAATTGCACATCAAACTAATAACAGCGATTACCTAAATGCAGAGAAGTGGGATTTGGAGAGAGTATTTGCAAGAGGGATTTTCTTTCTTTCTTTTTTCTGTATGTTTTTATATCATTTGATTTATTTTTAAAACTATCATGTATTCTTTTCTTTTTTTTTCTGATTAAAAATTAGAACAGATAAATAAGACACAGTCCAGAACTTGAAGGAGCTTACACACCAAGGTGAGAATAGACAACTCAACCAACAATTGGAACATGATGTGATGTGTTCCTTGATAGGAATGGATACCAAACTGCTGTGGAATCATAGAGGAAAGAAGACATTATATTTCCTTGAAAAACTAGAAAAGGTCACTCAGAGGAAATACATTTTACGATCGAGTGTGAGCTCATCAGCAGGTAAACAAGGGGAAGGTTATTCTAGAAAGAGATAATCGAATACAGTGAATGAGCACAGACTTTCAAATCAGATAACGTGTGCTTAAATCTTGGCTACTCTACTTACTAGCAGAATCATTTTGACGTATTACCTAACTTTCAAAGCCATATCTATAAAATGAGTATAATATGATCACCTTAGCCAACATGAGGAAGAGTGGTATCATTAAGGTGATAGGGCGTAAAGCAGGAACACTGGGTTTGAGGGTGACAACAATGAGTTTTATTTTTAATATGTGGAACTGAAGATTTTGAAGTTTAGAAGAGTTGAGGCTGGGAATAAGGAATAACAAATCATGAACATAGAGGACATATTTAAATTTATGGCAGTGGATTAACTGGCTAACGAGATTGTGTCTACTGAGAAGCTGCCCAAGTATGGTTCCCTATGCCTTGCCACTCAACCGACAACAAGGGCATCTCCCTGGAGCTAGTCTGAAATGCAAAATCTCAGGCCCAATCCCAGATCTGTTGAATCAGAATCTGCATATTAACATATTCCCCAGGTGATTTGTATGCACAGTACATAGCACTACTCCAGAGAATACCAAATCTTGAGGGTCAATTAGAGAAGGGGTCAGCCTACAAGAGAGATATGTAAGCTAAGCAATAGACTGCATATTCCGTGCTAGTTATGGACAACATGGTGAGAGGAGCCATGAAACATCCATCGAGGACTTACCTCACATTTTAAGAGAAAAATCCTGATGGTGCTAAATATCATTCTTTTCTCCTCGTCCACTCTAATCATGTTTATTGTGCTTCTGACACCTTCCATTATCCTTTCCACAGCTCATTATTTTAGTAGAAATTGTGCTGCTCTCTTCACACTGAACATGATATTGTTTCTGTGGCGCCAGCAGCAACTTTGTGTTCATTCATATACACATATTAAAGAGTAGATTATCATTAATTATGCACTAAAATGTTCTTGGCAACAGACTAAGTGACAAAACATTTGCTTTTGTCAGAGTTCTATTAGGTGAACCCAAGTTGAACCACGAAGCAATATGACACTTTATTTTAATTTGTATCACAAGGTCAGGATCATGACAGTGACTCTATTTTGCACATTATTTTCTCTATCATTGTAATGATGCTAATGGAATTCTTTTAACTAAACTGTTTTTATCAGGTCTACAACCTATTTATTGCATACTAAGAAAAAATTTCGTGTTGACACTAGTTAATCTATGGAAGGTTCAATTTAATAATAAAAATATGCTTTTCTGAAGAACATCATTATTTAAAAGAGTTCAAATGCTGCTGTTTTTACTGTTTACAGCTAATTCAAATAGAAATTGGAACAAATAAAATTACAATAATATGTATACTTAAGTTCTAATTATAGATCAAAGAAACAATTCTTTATTAATAAACAGCATATGTCACAAGATGTATTTGACTATAGAAGTGATTGGACACTTAGAGCTTACTTTTAAAGTATGCCTAAAAAGAAGGACCCTATGAAGAAAATTTTTCCAAAGGTAGATCCAACGCTAGCTTGCATGCTAATGTAGATTACATTATAATTTTTCTGTTGATGATTAGCTCCAGATTATAAGTAATTTCAAACAACTTCAGTAGTTTCTTCTGGTACATGGTAGACTCCCAGTAAGTGGTACACTATACCTACCACATAGTTTCCTGGATAAAAATTCCTTGAATTAAGAAATGAATGAATAAAAAGCCAAATACGATATTGTTTGCTACTAACATTCCTGTAATTAAACTAAAATTTAGTTGCAGAAACGTAACATGAATAGGAGAACAGGCTTGATTCTTTAGCTCATTTTTCAGGGAGAGACTGTAATAAAACTGGATAGAAAAGACCTTATCTATTTACGCTACATGTATTCAGTCTCTATAATGTGCCATTCTATATTTTAAAGAAAAATAGTATTGTGTGAGATTGGTATTCATTTATGGCTTTGCTTGTTGGTTTGTTCTTTTGTTTTTAAAGTATATTCATTAAGTTAAACAAAAACCAGTTAAAACTAAGCAGAGTACTTAAAGCCTATAATGGAGACAGAAATGAGACTAAAACCATGTTTCTTGACTCTGAGAACAGGGTTTCTTTAAAACGGATAAAATCTTATTTATGAAACTCCTGCTTTTGATTGGATTAATATTTTATATATATATATATATATATATTCACAGGCACCTTACATGGGAATAATAAAACAGAGACTGTTTTCCTTACTTCTGTTCAACCACAGTGAATTTCTTGAGCTTCATTGTGGGGCCGGAATATGAGAAGATACTAGGTAATGTACCTGTATGCAGAAAACCCAGCACAAGCAATGCTGAGAATCCTCCGTCATATGAATACCTCCATCATAGCACACTAAACAGACAAGTACCCAAAATGCCAAATGTCATACACATGCCCCCCGCACACACGCACAACACATACACACATGCATATCCTACATTAGGTGGATACATGGTAGGTTATAATGAATGCACATTGCTTAACCTGATTCATTTCTCTGATAGAGTATTTCTTTCATATAGTAATATGAGAGGAGCTGCCCGACTTTCCATTAGAGTAACAAGTTCAACATGTTAACATGGAAACAATCACTGATAAAGAAGCTATGCTGGAGGAATGAATTCTATTACAGTAATAAATGAGTTAGATTTTCATACAAGTGTCAAATCTATCAACAAGTAAAGAAGGCCTCTATTATCAATATGGGTTTTGACTGCAGATTTATAAATGACTAAATAAAATGACAGGAAGTTGAATTTGCTTGTGGCAACTCCAGACTGGCCAGAGTCAAAACAGTGAAGCTATGAATTTATTCTATTTCTTGTGACACTGCTTTCTTTATCTTGGGTATATACCCCCATTTTTCAGTAGCTCCAGGACATCTTAATATCTCCTATTTTGCAGGATTCTCTCTGGTGGTCCAATGGGGAAGTCCCTTCTTCAGCAGCATAAATTATTACTAACACCTCTTCCCCTGCTCAACTTTGCCACCCACAACCCATCAACAAGTACTGTACCTGAATCTTACATCCATAGACTCAAACTTTATTCTCATAGGAATAGTAGCATTATGTAAACGCTTATTGCAGTGTTTGTATTTTACAACACTTTTTATGTCACTTCCTTTGGATATTAGAACAGTATTTTCTCAGACTTTTCTAAATGCTCTTGCCCAAATGCAGAGAGACTTTCAACGTTCCTCAAACTACATTGAGACTACCATCTACCATAGCTATATAGGAATGTACTCACCTTGTGTGAATTATGCACATAGAAAATCACATATTATTTTAACAATAATCTCCAGTTATAATTTTACATGTGTTGATATTGATTGCCTATCAAGGGCAGAAATACATTAGAACTTCCTCCTTTCTTCATGTATTCAGGCAAGCACAAACCCATATAAGCATATAAGCCTTAGGGAGTTTTGCACAAGTTTCCCAATTTTCCTGCAGGTTATGTATGTATTGTGGCTGTTTAATTTAGTTACTTACTGCACTGAATTGAGATTATAGGTTCTAACTCATGTTAACCAGGTTGCTGATCGTAGGGTTCTAGGACAAGCTTTCCTTTTTTCCCCCCGAGTCTTATTGAAGTATAGTTGACAAATAAAATTGTAATATATTTAAAGTGTGCAACATGATGATTTGATGTATTTATTGTGAGATGATTACCACGATCAAGTTAATTAACCCATTTATCATCTCACATAGGTACTTTTTATTTTTTGGTGAAAACCCTTAAGATCTACTCTCTTAGCAAATTTCAAGTATACAATACAGAATTACTAACTACAGCCACCATACTGTACTTTAGGTCTTCAGAACTTATTCATGTCATACCTTGGACCAAGCTTTTCAGTGCAGACATATCACCACAAGCAATATATCCCAATGAAGATCCACAGAATCACATACGCAGATCATATACATAAATCGTACCCCAGAACTAAATGTCTGAATGGCAGCTACATCAAGTCTTTCTTCTGCATTAAAGACACGGACAAATAAAAGTATATTTTCATTCTACATTGCAGATTAAGGCTCACAAAGGAATTTCCTTGATTGATATGTGTTTTCAAGTCATGAGGCCATTATTATAAAATTGATTCTGAAAATAAAAGCATAATTATTGCAATATTTTCTTCTATGCTCCTCATTATCCCCTCAAGCCAGCATTTAAGTTCTAGTTATAACACCTATATGTAGAGCATGCATTCCCAGACAAAATTTTAACTTTGATATATATATACATAAAATATATAAAAACCACATATATATAAAATGAATACATACATACATGCATGTATATGGAGTACAGAGAGCTGAGGAATGCAGTGCATATGACTCCAAAAGACAACCTAGGAAGTGTGATTCATGGATATTTAGAAGGTCACTTATGAGGATGAACATTATCTTTCTGTGTTTCTTACGCAACATCAGGAACATAACTATTCACTCTCTATTCTATACTATTTTTTCTGAGGAGTCTATTTTCTCTATCAAAGGAAAGCTAAGTGAAAGTAAGTTGCGAATGCTGGTTTATAATTTGATGTTTTAGGAGTAGAGCAAGCACTCTAGATCCCCAGCCTTTTACAAAGTCTCTTTCCAAAGCACTAACAGTATAGTTTAGGAAAACCTTTACTGCCGTTACAGCCCATCTGCTCTCTAATAACTCAAGGCTCTATGGAATAGAAGCGTTTTAACCTCCACATGCATGTTTTACAAATAATTTCTCCATGATTTTGAGTCTTCATTATATGTTTCCTTTTGGCATTTTTACTTTGGCCTGATAATTTAAGGCACAATACTCAAGGTGAGAAATAGAAAGTATATTCTTTTTCCTCTAATATAAGGTGTAAAGCTTTCATAATATGGTCTGTATCTCCTTGATGGTCTTTGGCCACATAACTCCCCCCACCTCCAACCAGGCTAAGGAATTCTTCCAGAATTCTGTTTACAGGCACATAATGCATTTTTTCCTTCATTTTGAGCAATAGTAATTTTACCTTGATCTCATAGCCACCAAACCATTAACCATAAGGAAGCTCATAAGCAAGTACAAGGCAGGCAATGTCTGTGATTTCCAGGAGAAGGTCATAACCCAGAATTTTTTTTCTTAAATAACTATTACAATGAGGAACAGGGTACAGCCACAAAAGGAATAGTTATAATTTATGCCTGACTTACTTCAGCAGAATATAGTTTATTTATAAACTGCTTATGGCAAACTCTATATGCCCCTGTTCTATGCATGTGCTGAACTGTCTTCTGGTAAATTATTTAAATTACACCTAGCAGTAATTCCTGAGGACTTTCATACTTCATTTTCTCTATTAAAGTAATAGGGAAAAGCTGCTTTGCGAAGATTGCTCTAAATTCCCAGAGTGTGAGTTCCAGACTCTGTATGTGTTGCATTATGCCTGTCAAAAAACTTGTCTTCTCCTGAAATTTATTACTGAAGTTTCTCCACCCGAGCTACTCATTGAAGCCTTACAGAAAGCTCATACATGATTTAAGCAGCCCACAGCACTGAAAGAAATAGGTCAGGTTAAAAAAAAAAAAACTGAATTTAAGCTACCTTCACTTATTACTTATGCAAGATTATGCATAATTTAGCACACTGCTGAATATGCAAGGACAGAATAATTGTTTACCAAAATATTTACTCTGAATTGGTACCTGTGTTGTAGTGAGATAAGGTGACTTCTCAGGATTTGCTAATCACTTTTGAATTAAAAAACAATAGTGGGTTTTTGATTGGGTTGATAACTGCACAATAGTATATGTAAACAGAGGTCTTGTTTAACAACTTCATTCAAGAAAAATACATGATAGTGTAGTACAGACTGAGCAGTTTCATTAAAGTCATCCCCTTTTTACAAAACATTTCTTCTCTTTTTTTCCCTTGATTAAAGTCCTATCACATACACATACAAATATTGCAGAAAACCTCTCTATAACATGAGCTATTTTTTTCTTTCTAATTTAAGCTGAACATTGCATAACATTTTTGTAAGGTTTAGAAGAAGAACAAAGGGGTGAAGAGCCATTAATATGAAGGAGCAATTTGGGTTCAAAATACAGTCTTTCAGCCAGCTATTTTCCAAATGTAAAAGTGTTCGGTAGAATATAAGCCTTGTGTGACCTAACAGTAGCTTTTTCTGTAGCTTTTCAGAAGAATTTTTTTTTTAAAGAAAAAGAATCCTGTTCCTTACAAAGGAGTGCTTCTCAGTGTTTAATTCACAAAACGAAGATCAGTATCCCTTAAGTTAAAAGCTTAAAATTCCATAAAATCATCTTACTAAAATGGTTAAAAAGTTGAAAAAAATGTTTCAGGGATGGTATAAACTCATTAATTCCCATAATTGGAATAAATCCAAATTTCATACCTAACATAATTTTTTATAATTCTGAAAATATTGTCATATTTTATCTTTTACATTGAACAAATCAGAGTATTGAGTTATAAATTATTTTTAATAGTGAAAACTCATGAAAGAAAACCTAAGGATATGAGTCTTAACATATTTAATTCAATCTTTAGAAATAGTACCCAAGTAGATGGAATTAAAGCTGGTATTCAAAAATAGATATAAAAATAAATATAATAAAAAGCTAAAAGTAGCTTCTATTTAACATTTATGATATCTTAAAATGGGAGAGTCACAATATAATAGAAGAAATAAGGGATCTTTTATACAGTGGTCTTTAACTAAAAATGGGTATTTTGCCTATGGACACCAAAATAAATTCTAATTGTATTGAGTTAATATTTAAAATGTTTAAATCAGAAAGATGAAGCAAATATATTTGAATATTTATAAGCTCTCCTAAGGGATGGCAATTTTAAGCTTTGAAGTTATGGCAGAAATTAGAAAGCAAAAGAGAAATAGGCTTTACTATATAGAAATGGAAACCCTGTTATAAGTTTTCAGAATAAAAAGAAATATGGCCTGCATAAAAAAAATATTTACAGCACCTATGGCCACAGGTTTTATTTATATTATATAAATCATTTATAAAAGTGATAAGAAATATATTCAGGTACATTACAGATAAATATATATAGGCAAATCTAAAGGACAAACAACATGAACCAACAATTCACATAACAGAAAATACAATTAGTATACAAACAGAAGAGAATATGTTTAGGGCCGGCCCCGTGGCTTAGCGGTTAAGTGCGCGCGCTCCGCTACCGGCGGCCCTGGTTCGGATCCCAGGCGCGCAGTGACACATCGCTTCTCCAGCCATGCTGAGGCCGCGTCCCAAATACAGCCACTAGAAGGAGGTGCAACTATGACATACAACTACCTACTGGGGCTTTGGGGGATAAAAAGGAGGATTGGCAATAGATGTTAGTGAAGAGCCAGTCTTCCTCAGCAAAAAGAGGAGGATTAGCATGAATGTTAGCTCAGGGCTGATCTTCCTCACCAAAAAAAAAAAAAAGAAGAACAGAATATGTTTAACATCAAATGTTATCAGATACATTACAGTTTAAACAATAGTTAAGCGACGTATTTCTATCAAGCTTGATTTTAAAATCATGAGTCTCTAATGATAGTGATGTGGAAGGAAAAAATGGCAGAATTACCTGTGATAATGAAAAACATCAATATATTCAAAAATTAAATATAAATCTTCACGTATTATTTTATATATAGACATTAAGTATGGAAATTATGAAGTCTATTTAGTAATGTGAAAATTTTTTTCACAAGATACATTTTTTAAGCTTAATACAAAATTGAAACTACAAGATGGTACTACATATGTATTTGGGTGAGTACTGGGGTTAGAGAAAGAGAACAAATGCAGTTTTGGGGGGAATCATGGCTCTATGAATAACAGTTCATCTTTCATTTTGTTTTAACTGGTTGTATAACAATATTAATTATAACATAATAAGTACTTTAGTACTTACTGATGTTTGTAAATCATTTCCATTTAATTCTCTCTGCGACCTTATGAGTTAAGAACTAAGAATGCCTTTCTAAGTGGTTTGAAGAAATCTCTTTGCAATGGATTGCTGGGGCATTTGCCTATTTAACAAAATTTTATGGCCCAATATATTTTCAATGGCAACAAATATAAAATAATTGCTACAGAAAAAATGTTTGGAGTAAGATGATACATTATCAACATATTTCTATCATGTTATATAAAATTAATGTGGCTATAACCAATTAAGTATGTTCATATATATTTAATAGGGCAATGCATAACCCTTCTGGTAGACAAATTGATAAATATTCTAAAATATACTTCTGTAAAAAATGGGAAATTGGTTGATATTTAAATCCACTTTTGTCAATTTTTTCTAATAATTGTACTGACTTTAAGGAAAACTATAGTATCTTAGCTCAAAAGACATCATACATTAGTCCCACTGACTAAATGAAACACTACAAAGTTCCAAGAATCATTTTGAATAGGAATTGCCAATATTTGAAAAATAACTGTGTATGGGTACTAATCGTGTAATTTTTCAAATAGTGATAATTTCAAATGATTGTTTCATAGCTTAAGTAATTGATCTACACAAGGCCAGATGGTCATGAAATCTATGAATCTCAATGAAATATTTCACTTTATTTTTGTGTTCACCAAAAATATGCCTCAAAAGTCAGTCTCATATGAAGAAAAATAGAGTATGTTAAAAAATCATATGTATCTTATTGGTTATATTTCTTAATATGTTAATACAATCAAGAATTTCCATTTTAATTTTAATATTTTATGCAAATACAAAATAAATTTGTTTATATTTTTGTGAGAATTTACTGTAAATTTTGCCCAATTCCCCAACTCCTTTTTTTGCTTTTTTACTTAAGATGTTTTCTCATAATTGCTTTTGCTTTGTTCATGCTTATATAGAATGGAACAGGGTAGAAATGAGAAGTATTAACCAAAGATATTAATTTAATGACAATATTTTATGTTGTGATAGGAAATTGCTTCTTTTTCTATAAATTCAATTTTCAAAGTGCACTTCACAGAATTTTTTTTAAGGAAGCATTAGAAGCTAGCTATGATGCCAGATTTCCCACCAGGAGAAAGTTACCTTACTGCAATGGATGCCCGTTGTTACTTACGTGTTGTCATTTAAAAATTTTTTTTGCAAAATTTCCTTGAAGAATACCCTCTCTTTCTATTCCTTTTAGTCATTTAGTAACCAAGGTAAAATTGAATAATTTTCTGAAAAATATTGAAGTATGTGAAATATCCTAAAACATTCTTAATTTTCATCAATTCATATTGCATTTCAACTTTACTTTGCTGCCTCAGTGTTGCAGATCTCTATATTTGTGTCATCTTCATGGTCTTTTGGCCTAGAAAGTTATTAGCATCCTATCCAAGAATTTTTATTTTTGCAAAAACAATCATGATCTACCAATCCTATTCACTATTTTTTGTTTTAGCTTAAAATGTAGTTAAATATATAAACATATGAATTGATCTTCTAAGATTTTCTTCTCTTCCTTTATATCAGGGGTAGTATTGAAAATTCATGAGGAAAGGACAGAATATTCAATTATTGGTGCTAAAAAATTTAGTTTATTCATATAAAAATTTAGAACCCTGTCTTACAACAAAAAAAAAAACTAACAATGATGTATTAAATACTATGAAAAGCAAAATTTTAGTAACTTTAGTAGAAAATTTCAGAGAATATTTCATATTCACTTTATATCAAGTAAAAAGAATTGACAGACTGGCAGAAAATACATGTAAGGCATATATGAGACAAAGAATTAGCATTTAGAAGATGTGAAGAACTCATAGAAATCAATAAAGAAAAACATCAAAATATTAAAAAAAAAAAAAAGCAAATGATTTGAGAACGTAATTAACAAAAGAAGAAATCTGAACCTCTCCAACTCCCCTCACCCCTTACCCCCAGTAATCAGGAAACAGTCCAGTAAGATATTATTTCACATCCAATAGATACGGGAAAAAATGAGACTTCTGAAAATATCAAGTGATGTTGAGGATATAAAGGAAACAGTCACTTTTATTTACAGCTGGTAGGAGTGTTAATTGTTACAATCACCTAAGAGAATCAATTTAACAATATCTAATACAAACGAAGTTGTAAATTCTTTGAAACTTCAGTCAAGGTATATTTTCCTAATACACTTTCACATGTGCACACAAGGCATGTACAAGAAGCTCCTAACCTCATTGTTTGTGATGCTGTTTTTTCAACGGAAATAACCCGTGTGTTTTAACAGATGGATAAATAAAACTTGGCATAAAATGCAATGTCATTAAGTGGCAAAAATAAATAAATGGAGCCAAAACCCTCAGATTTTCAAAAACATGATGTTTAGTGCAAAGAGTTAAGTTTTCAAACGTTTTAGTAGTATGTCAAGATAATTTAAAAATATATAGCCAAGGCTATATGTCGTTTAGACGTTTTTATTACAAATATAAAGAGATGTAAATTCAAGACAGAAGTTAATTTTTAGGGAGAATGAGGGATCAGGAGTTTTAATGATTTTAAAGTTTTATTTCTGAGGCTGGGTGGTATTAAAATGGGGGTTTATTATATAATTTATATTTTATAAAGCCTAATATTTTTAGAATTAAATGTTTATTTGTCCATTTATTTAGGCATAATTCTAATCATACATTATTAAAAACACATATCAGTAGACAGAATTAATATACATCTAGTGTAATACCTGTGTAAGAAAATTCATACTTTAAAAGAAGTGGTTAACAGAAATAATGAACCAAGTTCAATAATTTTTCCTGGGCCTGCCCAGTGGTGCAGGCGGTCAAGTGCTCATGCTCCGCTTTTGCGGCCCGGGGTTCGCAAGTTCGGATCCCGGGTGCAACTGATGTACCGAGTGTCACGCCATGCTGTGGCGGCGGCCAGTATAAAGTGGAGGAGGATGGGCATGGATGTTAGCTCAGGGCCAGTCTTCCTCGGCAAAAAAAAAAAAAAAAAAAGAGGAGGATTGGCGTCAGATGTTAGCTCAGGGCTGATCTTCCTCACCAAAAAAATAAATAAATAAATAAAGTAGTTTAAAAATAATAATAATAATAATTTTTCCTCATTACCTGAGGCCAAATTTCCCCTTTGCTCTCTTTTATCGTAATCTTTATTACAGATAATCAACCAAATAGTTATATAAAATAATGCATTTTTACACTATGTCCAGGCAGAAATATAAAAGGGAAGTTATTGCAGTTTATTTCTAATCTGTGTGCAATGACAGCTCAGTGTTGTGTCCTCATTACAGACCATGAATCTTAAAAATCACAGTCCTGCTTCCTGATTGGAAGAGTTGTCTGCTATTTAAAAGCCTCATAAATCAGGCAGAATAATCCTTTCATTCAGTAGCCTTTTCTGAATCAAAAGAACTTATTCTGAAGAAAAAAATTAAGAGAGTGCACTCTTCATTAAGGCATTATTAACAATAACTTATATGAAATGTCATTTTTTTTCCAACCAAAGTGGTAAGTGCATAGTTAACCATGATACGAAAACTAGTAGAAGCAGGAACACCATGCTTACACTTAGGTTACTGGTGAGAAATATCTTGTTCCTAATCGTGATTTCCCTATTGGTATGCTATGCAGGCCAGGAAGCATGGTGCAATTTATTTTAGGTTTACAATCTCCCTAACAAATAAGATTCCTCCCAACCAATATATTCATTTATCCTATGATTCCATATCATAACCAAATCCTTAGTTTCAACTTTTAATTTGAGAAAAGAAATTTCAATTTGAGAAAACAACCTTGGGTTTTCTCAGACTTACTTTAACTATTTTTCCTGGTCACTGGCTTTGAGTAGGGAGAAAGCATTTCTAACTGAGACTGATTCTTTAGGTTTATACTCCCATCTGGACAGTAACTAAATCCACATTTATAGTTACATAAAATACATAGTGGACCCTCTATGACTTTCTCTTCATTCAAAATGATACAAAAACTTTTATTGCAGAACACCTGCAATTAACCCCACTCTATCAGTGTTTCATTGAGGATTTAGATGCTTTAAACATGCTAATAAACCGTTGTTTGTATGCTAAACTGTATTATTTTTTACATCTATTGAAGCATATCCAACTATCCGATAATTCTTAGAGGTTACGCATTTCATTTTATATCTATCTCACCCTCAACATCTAGAAGAGTACTTTGGAAATAGTGCACATTTAGCAAATATGCTTACTGATATTGAGTAAAAACAAATATCCTACTTAGGTCTGTGATTAAGACTATAGGTAATAATAGCTCCTTTAGGATTTTATTAGTAATTAGATATTATCTTACTAATGCAATGTTTTCAATTATAAGAGGTAAAAAATAAATATGTCATTGGATATTAATATTCCTATATATATAGAAGTATATATGTTTCTCTTGGGTATAAACATAAAGGCATGAATAACAAATTTTTATATGAAATTGTATGGTTTTTGTACTAATTGTTAATCACTAAGGCCCCTTAATGAATCAAGAAAATATTATATAACTTACGATATATTTTTCTATCACAACATTTATTTTTTATCACTAAGTTTCTTTGAATTTTATCTGGCTAAAAAATAAATCTCAATATTTGCAAATAATTGTCTTGTATTATTTAAATTTTTTTTGGTTTCAATTAATGGAAACTAACCCCTCATTAGCTTCACAAAAAAGTAGTTGGGGGGGAGTTTTCTCAAAATTTCATACTCAAAATAAAAACCAAAACTGCTACAGAAAGTTCAGGGATTTGGACCTCAGAGACAACTGGAAGCAAGGATTTCAATGTTCCTGGAACACTCTTTCTTCATTTATTTTCTTTGATTTTTTCTACTTGTTATTAGCATACCCTTTCTTTGTAGACCTGAAATTTCCATGTGGCCACTGATAGTTCCCAAATTCTACATTTTACAGCTTTAGCCACCAGAGCGAGAAAGAGAATCCCAAATTTCCCGAAAATGGATTATGATAGGCCAGGACCCAGACCTGGACCTGATAGGCCCCTGGACCAACAGAGGACATGCTAAGAGGTTACTATGATTGGATCAGCTTGAGTCAAGGAGAAGGTTGGGACGGGGTACCTGGTATATCATTTAGGTGGGGCAATTCCCAGCTGAAGGTGAGCAAGCTAGGTAGCTAGTTATGAGCATACAAGCTACTTTCATTTATCTTCCACTTGTAATAATAATAAAGATTGTATGTTTATATACAGTGAATTTAAACAAATGATTTCCATATTCCTCTTTTAAGATACAGAGGAAATGTTCTATGTTGAATGTATAGTATCTGTATCACATTAATGCACCTGTAGTTAAACAGACATTGTTCATCATTTACTAGCATCCCTAATGCCTGCTCATTTTACAGTATTAATGATTTTTAAAAAACATATCTGGAGGTATACAGGAAAAAGTAAAGTTGAAAAACCATCTCAGATATCGTTGATGCTATGTAAGGATAACCATGCAAAAACAGGTCGATTAGGTTGTCTTCAAACTTGCAAAACCTGTCACAACAGATGACATTAGTCATCTGTAGGAGGAAATTGAGAAACTGATAATTCAGCCTCCCATGTAGAGGTTTTGCTAAAACGAAAAAAAGCTTTGGCTAGGTCAACTGGAAAATTCTGGATTGATCAACATTTGTATTTTTCATTGTAAATTAATAAAGTATCATTTGATGTTTAATGTAGCATTCTGCGTGAATGTGATAAATGGGTGTCCAGTTGTGTGGGATCCATGAACTCTTGCTATGCTGACCAAAATAAATTGCTGATCCTGAAAGGCTGAGGACCAGGGCCTGGGACATAGCAAATTTATCGATGGAGAAAGAGTACATTGGTGATCTGAGTGGTCAGCCTGTGTGACCTGTCAACTCCCCATTAACTGTACACGGTCTTTAAAATGCAAAAGATGCACTTGTTTTGGTAAGTTTTCTATAAATATGAACATTAAACAATTATCAAACACACATTTCTAGACAAAACATCAGAGCTTTTCCCCTTCCTTTTTCTTTGTAATTGATTTCTAAGGGAAAACATTTTCATCACTTTTTCAGGAGACCACAGTCTTCTTACCATGTCAGCATCAGATCCCTGATTATATTTCATTTTGGGCTTACTGTGCACAGTCTGTTGGCTGCAAACATATATTTCCGCCAAGTTAAGTTTGTATACATGTATGCTTTCCTATATAATGGAATGTTTATGCCACTGAAGGGTTTCAAATGGCATAACTTTGGAAGAAAAACTTCCAGATCTCCAAAGTGACTCTAAACAGGAACAGGCAAAGCTTATATAACCAAACAAATAATCTTAATCTCATTTTGTCATTTTTATCCCCTTTTTTAAAAACGATAATTCTTAGTAAAGTTACAGAAAGCAGTACTGGAAGCAATTTCATTGTTATGTTATCAGCAATGAAAAAGGAAATAGAAATCAGTCACTGATCATTAAATCTTTTTATAATCCACTAAAACATCACAGCTGATTTCTCCAGCCCTATTAAGCTCTTGTATTTAGGTTAAGTTTCTGTTAATAAAACACATCTCTCAATCACAGAACAATTTAAAACGAGTATCCCAACACTTGACTAGATGTTACAATAATGTTTAGCTTTCATATAAATATAATGGTAGGTTTTACCTTTAGTTATTTCTTTCTTTGTATTGCACTGAATGCACTGGTGGAACTCTCTAAAAGTAATTTGCTTTCAAATGCAAGCAAATAAGGTAGCTATATTCATTGAAAAGATAATATTATTTATTTTCTGTTATATCATTGAGCTCAAATATGGACCAAGAAAGGCTATAGTAACTGCCTGTACACAATCAAAGTCCACAAATTTCTGACATCATACCCTCTGCTCCATCATTTTTCCACCTGGAATTCTATCCTAGTTTTTCCCTACCAATCAGCAGGCATCCTTTTTTCCCAAAGACAAGCTGAAACTTCACATGCTTGAGAAACCTGAAGCAACTGAGACCATCCCTTTATCACAAGGTATACACTGTTTACGAAGCAACTCTTCCCAACTCGTCTCAAGCTTCAGTAGGTTGCCTCCCATGTGTGTCATTTCTTCCTACATAGGTTTTAAGTTTATTGTCCAAAGGTCCATATATTCTACATTTCCCTTCTCCTGTGGATCGCCTGTATATCCCACAGCAACTTAGCAATTTATTATTGTCATACCTAGTAGTGATTTACTAGAACTGTTATAGGTGAACTGAAGTTTTTCTAAGTATCCTTTTTTTGTGTATGTGAGAGGAAGATCAGCCCTGTGCTAACATCTGCCAATCCTCCTCTTTTTTTGCTGAGGAAGATTAGCCCTGGGCTAACATCCATGTCCATCTTTCTCCACTTTATATGGGACACCGCCACAGCATGGCTTGCCAACCAGTGCATTGGTGCGCGCCTGGGATGTGAACTGGCGAACCCCGGGCCGCCACGGAGGAGCACGTGCACTTAATCACTTGCGCCACCGGCCCGGCCTAGTATCCTTTTTTCCTAAACCAATTTATAATTTTTCCATGTCTTTAGCTAGAATTATCTTCATTCTATTCTTTCTCACTCATAAAAGGAAGATGATATAAAGTATCAGATTACATGACAAATTATTTTTGAAACAAGACAGAATACCACATGTAAGACATAAATAAGTAATAAATAAAACAGAGGGCCAATCTTTATTTTTCATTCTGATCCTTGTTCTCCAGTCACAATCTAAAGATGTCAAAGGTTATGAATAAATGTTTATTAATTAGATGAATGAAGTCAAATAGATTTAAGTCTAAATAGGTGATTAGTCAGCTGCAATGTGCACTTAAGGAATACAAACTACAGTTGCCTAATTCAAAATGATGTTGTTTCCATTTCTGCTTCCATTATATTTGTGTAGTCCCTAATTTTTGTTTGAAAAATATGGATCTTACATCATATTCACAAATGCTAGAATCTTACTTTTATGTTTCCACTAAACCATTGAGTTTGTTCATTTAGGTTGTGTGGGTATTTTGCTGAAATGTAGGTTGTACAAAGTTGCTTTAATGTCTAGTTAAAACGTACTGCCAACAAATAATTTTTAAGAAGATGCAAAGTGAGTAGTTATCAAAGACTTCATCATAACAACAGACTTGGGCACATCTGAGTCAATCTTTCAGCAATATGGAGCATGCTTTTCAATGTTCATTTTTAGATGTAGGGAAGCTGTAACAATAGGAGGGACAAGATAGGACTGGAAAACAAAGTTGAACAGAACGGTTGTAACACAATCAGTTCAATATTATCTGGATTTGGTCTGCATGTTTGATTTGGCCTCTACTATCATCTACTTGAGATTTGGAGAATTAAGCCCTCAGTATTTTACAAAGAGGTAACGTAGGAAGAATTTGGACTCTGCTGTTAGACTGTCTGGCCTGTGTGGGAGATCAAGATTTGGCCACCCTGAAAATATATCTCTTTACCTTGATTGTTTTCTCTGAGGGACATTTGACCTCCCCCACTAACTGCCTAAAGAATTTGACATGGTGGCTCCTTCCTGGAACAGATCTTCTATCATGATGGCTGTAATGATAATGTAAAATAGATGTTACAATGGGACGGGCACCAAGCCCCTTTTATCAAAAAAACTCTCTCTCTCCCTGACCACATTATCTATAGATGACCCTGAAAAGAATTGTCTTCTTGCCCTCTGAAGTCCCAGACCACTACCCACTCCCAACACCTTCCTCGCCTTTAGCTACAATACTTAAGCAAGCAGCTTAGACAGAGGGACGAGTTGCTCATTTCTGAGTTTCTCCCATGCATACATGTTATTAAACTTGGTATTATTTTCTCCTGCTAACCTGTCTTGTTAATTACTTGGCCAGCCATAAGAACATTAAGGGAAAGGGCAGAGGGGGATTCTCCCTCTTCCCCCACACCTGAATCCTGGATTTGCATCTACTTACTAGCTTGTGAACTTGGGCAACTTCTTTAACCTTTCTGGGCTTCAGTTTTGTTAACAGTAAATGAAGAGAGTATTTTGAGAATTAAATGTCTTAATACATTGAAAGCGCTTAAAAGAACGTCTGAGATATAGTAAGTATTCAATAGATGCCAATTGTTTTGTTTTTTTTTTCATAAAAATCTAGCCTTGCTCTTTTCTGGCACTCATTGTTACAGTGTACTTAATAAGAAAGAAGATAGAAAGATCAATTCAATGTTCAATGATTCAAGCACTGCAAGACCTAAATATGTTTCTTAGTGGGCTGGGCTTTTCTGTTATAAAATTTGAATCCACAAACATGCTTCCCCACCATCCCCCTTTGCAGGAGGCTGCAAAGTTAGCACTGAGCTGATATAAAGCTCAAGCTGATAATGGCTAGACTGCTGTTTACAGGCTGAACGGGAAAAGGAAATTCCTGTCTTTTGCATCAGAATATGCTGGGCCGGCCAGGTGGCTTAGCGGTTAAGTGTGCACACTCCCCTACTGGCAGCCTGGTTGGGATCCCCGGCGCACCGACACACTGCTTCTCCAGCCATGCTGAGGCCGCGTCCCACATACAGCAACTAGAAAGATGTGCAACTATGACATACAACTATCTACTGGGGCTTTGAGGGACAAAAAAACAGAGGACGACTGGCAATAGATGTTAGCTCAGAGCTGGTCTTCCTCAGCAAAAAGAGGAGAATTAGCACGGATGTTAGCTCAGGGCTGATCTTCCTCACAAAAAAAAAAAAAAAAAAGAATATGCTGTCCTTTAGCCCGTGCACCGTGGCTTCTGATTTCTTCCTGCCTTCACAACAGCCTTCCTCCACCGAACCTGTGGCTCGACTCTTTCTCTCCCCTCTGTCACACACGTTTCCTCGTCTTCTGAGGCCCAAGGACGAGCAGTAAAATCACAGATGTTTCATACATGAATGCAGAGATACTAACCCTCCTAAACGTAATAAAATGATCAGATATTTTCAGTATGGGAAATTTCACTGTTTATTTACAATATATTGGTCATACTAAAAAGTTAAAATTTAATTATAAAGCTGTAATTTATTCAGAACAAAATGTTCCCAGATTCCTATATAGTAGTCCCCCCTTACCTGCAGGCGATACATTCCAAGACCCCCAGTGGCTGCCTGAAACAAGGGATAGTACCGGATCCTATAGTATATACTCTTTTTTCCTATACACATATACCTAAAGTTTGTATAGGACACAGTTTAATTTATAAATTATACACAGTAAGAAATTAACAACAATAACTTCCTTTGGCATACCCAAATTACCAGCATCACTGCTCGTGTGCTTTAAGGCCATTATTGAGGTTTTCTTGAACACAATCACCTCCATGCCATGGCAGTTGATTGGATAACCGAGATGGCTACTGAGTGACTAATATGGGGGTAGTATATACTGTGAGGATACACTGGACAAACAGGTGATTCATGACTTGGGCAGGACGGAACTGGATGGTAGGAGATTTCATCATGCATCTCAGAACTACGCACAATTTAAAACCCATGAATTGCTTATTTTGGAATTTTCCATTTAATATTTTTGAACCATAGTTGATGGGGATAATTGAAGCTATAGAAAGTGAAATTGTGGATAAGGGAGGACTACTGTATTCCTTTGCAACTGCTTGTTAGAGGCTTTTCCAGGGAATATTTGGTTATTTTGACATTTTGGGAAGTTTTTATTTATTTATTTATTTTTTACTGAGGAAGATTAGCCCAGACCTAACATTTGTGTCAATTTTCCTCTATTTTGTATGTGAGTCACTGCCACAGCATGGCTGATAAGTGGTGTAGGTCTGTGCCCAGAATCTGAACCCGTGAACCAGGGGTGGCAAAGCAGAGCATGCTGAACTTAACCACTATGCCATGGGGCTGGCCCCAAGGGAAATTTTTATTTTTTAATGTAGAAAAAAAGCTAAATATGTGACTATTAGTTTTGTATTCTGCAGAATTTCAATTTCTATTTCTATTTTCATTTAATTAAATAGCAAGAACATCCAAAATAGCCTTCAGTAAAAACAAATGGCATTTGAGGAAAGGAAGCCAGGAAAAGAAAACGTAATTAAGGAAATCTGTAACAGACATTGTGCTCTAGATCCCAATATTCTAGGGAGTAAGACTTTTTCTCAGAAATTTACTTTCCACAGTACCTATTAAAATATAATATGCAAATTGCCCCATTGTAAATGGGATCTAGTGATGACTATGTGTTTATGGACTCATTTACACACAACCTGGACACTGATACACCTGGACCCAGTCGGGCCTGGGTATCTGCTCTTCTTGTGTGCCTACAATTCATTTCACCCAATTAATCCTTACGCACCTTGGGAAAATATGATTTCATCTCTTCGAACTACTTGATATTATATAGCTCCTCCTTTGTTTCTCTTTCATTTTTTCTTTCTTTTTGTTACCATTTCTTTTATTCTAAACGACACTTCCTTATTCTATAACCTAAGAAGCACCAAGTGAATTACAAAAACTAAGTGAGAAAACTAGCAAAGATCAGTATTTTTTTCTTTTTTTTGCTGAGGAAGACCTGCCCTGAGCTAACATCTATTGCCAATCCTCCTCCTTTTTTTTTTCCCCAAAGCCCCAGTAGATAGTTGTATGTCATAGTTGCATATCCTTCTAGTTGCTGTATGTGGGACACGGCCTCAGCATGGCTGGAGAAGCAGTGCATCGGTGTGCACCCGGGATCTGAACCCAGGCCGCCAGTAGCAGAGTGCGTGCACTTAACTGCTAAGCCACGGGGCCGGCCCCAAGATTCAGTATTGTGCTTACCAACATAAGCTCTCGCCAGAAGTCGACTCCAGGTGAAATTAATGATTACCCTCTGGGCCACTGTGAGAAGGCAGGAGGGTGACCCGCTACTAGAGAGGATTCTAGGTGTGGAGGGGCAGGAAGATTGTATTCAAGCAGCATTTCTATGTGAGCATAGAAATAGAAGATACAGGATCTGTATCTTCAAGCCTCCAGTAATTTCTTGTGATTTGTTTTCTCATTCTAAATGAGTATTCACTTTTGAACATCATTTTGTAAGCACAACTTTGTGCTTTTTTTTTTATTTACGAGGGCGAGGGGGGCTGGCCCCGTGGCTTGGCAGTTGGGTGCGCGTGTTCCGCTACTGGCGGCCCGGGTTCGGATCCCGGGTGCTCACCAACGCACCACTTCTCCGGCCATGCTGAGGCCATGTCCCACATACAGCAACTAGAAGGATGTGTAACTATGACATAGTCTACTGGGGCTTTGGGGGAAAAAAAAAAGGAGGAGGATTGGCAATAGATGTTAACTCAGAGCCGGTCTTCCTACGCAACAAAGAGGAGGATTAGCATGGATGTTAGCTCTGGGCTGATCTTCCTCACAAAAAAAAAAAAAAAAAAAAGAGGGCGAGGGTCCCCCTCTCAGAAATTGTATATGCATCAGGTCCCACAACACCTGGATCTGTCTCTTTCTGCCATATTGGCTGATATTTCTTGTGATAATTCATCTTCCTACAGAGGTCTTCTTTGGTGTTTGAATGAAAAGCTTATCCATACTGGTGGCAATAACAAATACCAATATTTAATTTTAAAGTTTTCAATGCATTTCACATACCTTATATGATGGGTTCTCATAATAAAATGTAGATAAGGGGGTTATTGATATCACCTTTCTACTACAGATGACAAAACTTAAAATTCACACATTAATTAATTCAAATATACACTTTCTACTGAGCTCGAGTTGAGAACAGATAAAGAGGTGGGCTAGTGCTATTTTAACATGATCTTCCCTTTCTACAATTGCATTCTTTATTCTTAGAGAAACAAGGTGAGAATTAATTTGGAAGGAAACCAAGTTCTGCATCATATTTACCCATATTTTATTTACTCGCCCTACAGTAAATGCATGCCAAAAGAACACTAGATGACTAAAAACAAGAGAATTGAAAAGTTAACATTAAACATATCTGGCTTATTTTGAATTTTTTAAAACTTACCCAGGATTTAATTGCTAGAGTCTGGGATTTTTTAAAATTTTAACTAAATGACAATCATTTGTGTATATGTTATTTTTCCTTAATACTTCAATTTAAATGATTTTAAAATATTTTACAAGATGATTGCTTTTATTTTTAAAACAAGCAGCATAGCTGCAGAGTCCCAAGGAGAAATAGCAGCAATACCACACAAGGTGGTTAAACAGCTTATGAATTAAGCTCCATATAAGCAAATTTCTTTGTAAGTAATTTATATTGTAGAGTAAACTTGTATCCAACTAGAACAGCAAATTAAAACATTAATCACATCTGTAAAATTTAGGGCCTTGTGCATACAGAAAAAAATATTAGGGAAATACATTTTCTTGTATTGCTGAAATAAATATTCCACATATGGAAGCCAGTCTAATCCTTCTCATTATATTGTGGATGAAGATGAACATTAAGCCCATATAACATTTCTTCCTGAATTAGTCGATAGCTCATTTTAGTAGGTAGCACATATTTCCAAACCTGAAATGCCCATGTTCAGTCAGATTTGCAGTCCCCTTTTCCCTGGCTGCTCAGGCTTTCCATCACTGTTAGGTAACCACTGTGATTATTCCACATCACATACTGATGAGAAGGCAAAACAGTCACAAGCCTTCTTCCCTGCATTAAGCAGGTTGTAAGCCGTGGAAAACGAACTTGCCCTGAACTTACCAAGCATTCCCGCACTGTGTAGCTGCACCAAGGCAGGCAGCCCGCCAAGACACCCAAGACCCCAGCCCCTATGCTCAAGCACAGTTTCATCCAGCTGTTCCTCACAAAACATCTAGCATGCTTTGATTTACCGCTCTACTTAATTAGAATGTGGAGTATGGGAGACCATCTTATGCACAAGATAAGCATCTTGAATGATATTTTAAACTTTATCGAATGTGGTGGGTTTTTCTGTTTGTGTGTGTGCTTTTTATTCTCATAACCAGATATTGAAATGTGCGTGCTGCATTTCTGGCATTAGCCAATTAAAACTAAAAATGAAGGGTGTAAAAGCAAAAACAGACATATTTCCAATCAGCATTTCTGTATAAAATCAAGGCAGTGTCCACTTCAAGTTCTCAATATTGAATGAAAATACCACTAAGAGAACTCCGTTGAGCTTAGTTCAGGAAAGAAAAAAATAAAATGTTTTAAAATTCTGGGTTTCAAGTTAGAGTTTTAAGGATTTGAATGGGATTCTGAGGAAGTTTTATATTAAGAAAGTGACTGCTACTCATTAGACTTTTTTTCTGAGGATACAGCGTTACTGAGAGACTGTCCAGAAAGGTTCAAGCAGAGCCTCCAGCTGCTTTTACATCCAGAATACAGGAGGGCTTTCTAATAAAAGAAATTTCAAAACCCAGATGTAATTATGTTGATGACAATTTTATGCATAAACACCATAATCCCTCACATCCCTTACAGATGGAAAAATGAGAATAAACATAGTGAAATACTGAAAAATTTGGTAATACCGGGTGCTTTGGGCTCTATGATAAATTAACCCCATTATTTCATAAAATTAAGTTAGAAATTTTGCTTGCTATTCTGTACCTCGTTATTGAGAAGAGATATTATTTCCTTAAAAGGTCCAATATTGCTTCCCCTGAGAAGAGAATACGTTATATAGGAACTATACTTTAGCAACACATATTACATAATCATGATTCAAGTAATCAATTGAATTTAAGGTTTTGTTGAATCCACAGAAAAGAAAACATTAGATTTTCAGTGAGTTTCTAATCCATATGCTTCTTCCAATTTCACATCTGTTTTTTTTTTAATGTAAACCATATCAAGAGCTACGAGAAAAAAAAAAAAATTTTCTCAAAAGAAATTTTCCCAAAAGGAGATATTATCTTTAGAACTCTAGTATATTGGGAGTTTAAATATTATAAAGCCAATTTTTAAAATATGAGTTAAACAGTGTATAGAATATTGCTAATTTATATTGTATACTACACGACATTAAATTCGGTTATTATTTTTCATGGACATATTTCATGACCAAGGCAGAAATGTTATCTTTTAAATAGCAACACTGTTGATGACCTGTTTTCAGTAGGAGGTACACACTCACTTCAGCTTATATTGTAGCATTTTATATCTATACATTTATAGAGAATCACATGGAATGCTTTTCTTCCAAACATCCATTTCAATTCTTTAATGGTTAATTTAGGTTCCATGCTACTTTTTGGATAACTATGTAAAAAGTCTCACTGAGTTGTATATATGTGAAACCAAAACACTTAGTTTTATAGAAAAATATTCAGCCAAATCTTAGGCTGATATTACTTAGGATGAAACACTTTTCAGAGTTTTTTTTTCCTAGCAAGTAATTGTTTTGACACCAGGTATTCATTATCTATGTTCCTATTCCAAAACCTATTCCTATCACTCCTGGATTCTTAATCAATAAATGTCACCACACAGGTTTCCTAATACATATTGTGTAATTTCAAATTTTTTCTTATTAAGCATAAGCATTACGAATGATACTGCTCCATAAACAAAGACACGAAGGCAAAGAGGAAAATTAAGAAAGAGGAAGAGGAAGAGGAGGAGAACAAGGGGGAGGAGAAGGAAAGGAGAAGAATTTAGGAAGAGCAGAAATTAGCTCCAAACCAGGGCAGTAGTTATCAAAGTAGGATCCATAGAACACTAGTTCTGTGAGCTGCTTAATGAGAACAAAACATAAGTTCTGAGGTCAAACACTCTGGATAACACTGCACACTATAACCTCTCTTGAAGTTTCATAATGGATTAATATTCCAGGGCATGTTAAAGGCTCTGCCAACTTCCCCAGGAAAGAAACAAGTTTAATTTTGTTAACTACTGTGGTAGGCATGGAGATGCACCACCCAGATCCTCCTTCAAGGAAGCACATACTCCCAGCTGCAGGAAGTACATACAGCAGACAGCCCCAGCCTTCAGCTATGGGGCAGCACCCATCTGTTGTTTGGGCCTGCCATTCTGACCCAATGTACAAGACTCTGAGGAGCAATCTTTGCTCTTCAGCATCGCTCCAGGTTTACTGACTCTTCGTCCCAGCACGCATGGCCATTCTACTTCTTCTTCTGTCCGGTCAGTCTTGCTTCCTGCCCTTCCCTTCGCAAGTGTTGATCTCCCAAACTCAGTGTCAGAGAGTGATTCTACCCAACCTGAAACAACTATTATCTAAGAGCTTAATTTGACCATATGATGCATTCCTTAGCACCTGCTTTGGGGAAAGTTGTAATAAGGGTTTGGAGGCAAAGCCCCTTTACCAAGACTAATGAACGGGTTGCACTGAATCTAACTTGAAACTAATTTGCTTTTTTACCTCTGCATCTCTGAGTCCTCCAGTAAGGAAATCAATGGACTTTTCTCTCCTTGACCTCTCTTTCAGTCTTTATAATTTTACTGCAAGCATCATCTGGAATTTTTTTCTCTTGAATTAAATTAGAGTTGTCATTTTGTGGCATGCTTAAGTCCTTACATGATAATACAAATTGATTTCAAGAATTACTGTGTTTTCAGTTACTTTTAGGACCTACAACATGAGATCAGATGGTTTGCTCTTTTAGAGAAGGCATGAGCTCTTACATACAGCACTTAACACGTTTCTAATGAGTATACATAACATATTCATCCTTGAACATTGACCAAAAATACTATTAAAATATAAAAAGACACTCATCTCCACTAAAACCACTGCATCCTTGCATCCCTAACTGATCAGCAGTTAGAATCACATTTTAGGGCTCTTAAGTTCACTACAATACAAACCAATTTCCTGCTTTGACGATTAACTCTTGTTTCTAACTTCATATTTCAGTTTAAAATATCTTTTTATTTCAAATCTAAAAAATATGACATCCAAATATTCATTTTTCACAGAGATAAATTATTATCATCAAATGTGGAACATTTGATCTAAAGTTGAAACATTTTAGTAGATATGAAAACAGTCCAAAAGGTAAATCTTTATTGGAACAAATTAAAATTCTTGCATTCTACCACTTTTCTATAAGAACTTTGACAAAGAAAAGAAATTCTTTATCTTTCCTCGTTTTGAAATTTAGATAGGCCGTGTTGCGACAAGACAAAGACAACAAATTGTAAACACATACTAAGTATATGTTTAGTAGATTTAAAATATGGTTGCACTTAGGGTTTAAAATCAGGTTAATTTTAATTGTCCTTGTTTTAAGGATATGTTTTGGACTTTTCAGTTCTGAGGTCTATTTGCGGTTATGTATGAGATGGTTTTTTTCAAATGTCTAGTGAACAATTTTACTAATCTACTTTGACAAATACCATGAGCACTCTTGCGATTGCCAGGTAATAATAGATATGTTATATCTCCAAGCTGTATACACGTTTATTAAGCATGAATATATTACGCAGCACATATATTTAGAGTTTGCAGACAAAAGTAAACAAAGAAATGAAAAGAAAATGAACCAGAAAGACTACCAAAGAAACCCCCAAAAAACAAAAATCATGAGCTTCAACCATGGTACCGGAGTAGAGAAGGTAGGGAGGTAACAGATTGCCATTTCCCCAATATCAGTAGAACGTCAATTTCCTTTCATTTTTGGAGAAAGGGTGGGGCCTCCAAACTTGTAACACATTTTGTCATGCAGGCAAAGAGGGATGTTAAATGGTTTTCCTCAAGCTTGCAGCATGCAGTTCTCTGCTGCTAGGTGTACCAGTAATTCAGTTGCAAGTAAGCTAATGAAGAAATTAAATCACTTGCCTTTTTCTTGTCTGTTTCTTAAAGAGGTTGCATTTTGTGCTGACAGTGCATAGCTGATAAAATAGCAGTTTTTGAAAAGCTTGCTCATTTAGCTACTCTCAGAACCCCTGCTGACATCACTGACATTTTCTCCAAATATGCAAATACTGTAAGTCACTTTCTAAGATGCATGCATATATTTCCAAAAATGTTATTATTTTATGATCAACTAGGCATAAATGCAGAGGCAGACTAGTTTGCTGGCTTTGTAATGCCACACTCATGAAATGACTTTTTTTTTTTAAATGAGGTTTCGTAGGAATCTGTCACAGCCTCGTAGATCTTTAAAGGTGAGTTATTCCTTTTATATGGAGTGGGGGTTATTTTAAGGCCTTCCCATTATATAAACATAAAAATAGGAGTAAAAGTCTGTAAGCTCAGCAAACTTAAATACCTGGGTGACAATGGCAATATTATTGTTAAACTCGACACACAACTTTTGAAATACCATGCACATGCAGTAGGCACGAATACTATCTTATTTAAATGTCTGTATTAAGCACAACCACTCTCTGCTAAAAATGGGGAAAAAACAAACAAGTCATATTCATCAAAGTAATTGTGTAGGTACTTTCAGTACCAAAATGCCTAGAATGAAGGATTGAACTGCTAACGGCAGCAGTGACAGCCATGAATCATGGTAGGCTACTCCGGGGCCTTTACCACCATAAAACAAAAGATGTAGATGAAAAATGCTGCAATTAAGTGATTTGATTTCTGCCCCCTTTTTCCTACTGCATTCGTGCATGGCTGCACAGCAAAGATTGATGGGAAAAATTACTCTACGTGATCTCTGACAGAGCCTTGGAACAATTCTATAAGGGGGAAACATACAAATCAAACCAGCTTTCTTGTATTCAAACAAAATAATACATATAAAGCAAATACTTTAGCCTATATCCAAAGCACCAAAATTTGCATGCACACATAAATTGTTGAGAAATGCTCTGCTATCAAAACCAAACTCATGGATTTCCCAGCTAGTTGGGTTATACTGATATTTGTTTAAATAAATATTCAATCTGTACTGCCAAGTGGCATCCTCAATATGTCTGTGCACCGAGAACAAATTACAGACACAAATTTGTAGAGGTAAAACATTCTTATCTTTTATATCAATAAATTATTAATGAAAATACACACAAAATAAAATAATATAAAATTTCACTGACTATTCAACTCCCCTGTCATTATAGTCATTTAGAGGGACATTTTTAATGGGTCTTCACAACTCAGTTGGGGTCCTACATACAAAGAATCATACTTGAATGTCAGGGAATATTTTATCATGGTTGGTATGTATGTTTAAAAGATGCTAAATTTGCAACATCCACCGAATAAAATAAACAATACTGCTAATATGAAGAAAGGATAATTCCTATTATCAGAGGCTAAAGTCAAACCACGTGGCTTTCATTTCCTGAGGAGAGAAGGTCACTCAATCCCAGTCTGGTGTAAGAAATGTACAGTTAATTTAACTTGAATTTATACAATAGAATTGCCCCCTCCATCAAAGAGGGAACTTGACTGTGTTCACTTGACTGTGTTTTATGTATCAAGGCTGTACATAAAGGCTACCAGTACAGTGATGTCGAATCGGGTAAATTCTTACTTTCTATCTGTAAACCTTTATATTTCTGCCTTTCAAATATTGAGGTGCTTTAAATAAGAAGTTAGATGCAGGTTTTGCAAGACAGTAAATATTTGCAATGCTACTCTTGATTTCTGCCTCATCAGGACCCTTTAAGAATACGTTCTACTGAAACTAGTATTTTACTCTGGCTTTTTAGGGAGTTACCCTAAAAACTGTGCAGGTATTTCTTATGTGTTTAATTGTTATGGTTCTTTTATTGTCTATGGAAATAGGAAACCTCAGGTCCCAGGGCCAGAACTCATTAGTGGATTCTCTGACTGTAGTAATGAGGAAATCTGAAATACTAGTTGATGAAATATCACAGAGATGGAAATCAAGTGACCTGGGTTCACCACTAATTAATATTAGGTTGAACCATACAAATCACTGTTTTTGTAGATCAAAAACAGCTGGCTATCACAATTACAAGTGGCCAATCTGTATTACTTTGGTATAGGGTAAGCACTCAGCTTTGATTTCCTCATGTATGAAGTAGGCAAAGTGACCATTTCTGATTCTTACAAGTAGGCACTTAACATGCTTAAGTCAATGTACATTTTTATTTTCATCTGATGCATAAATAAGTCTTATACTTTACCAGTGATTACTAAATATCAACGATTATTATCAATTCACCAAGTATCTCAAGATATAATTAAGATATACATTACATATCTTAAGTACTTATTTTGTAAGTAATCCAGGTAAATCTAACTCTGGAATAAATTCATTCAGTGTAATTTCCTCAAGAATTCATTTAATCTTTCCTTTTATAGACGGGCTTTTAGTGTTTTTACTGGAACACTTGAAAGATTTTTCACTTTATTTTTAGTAGACCATCCCTTTTTTGTATAAAAACAAAGAGTATAAGTAGGAAAACATCATGCCTGAAGACCAAACGGAAATTTAAACATGATAAATGTGCTATAATCAAACTCAAAATTTGGTTCTGAGCTTCCTGGAAGACTGAATAAAGAGGGAAAATTGTTAAGGTCTTTTTATATCTTTTATCTTTTATATTTAGATTCTTAAGGTCAGGAGGCATAGCCTCTAATTCGTTTGGATATTCTGAAGGAGTCTCCTCCTCCCCCTTCTCCTCCTCCTTCTATTCACCATTTTTCTTCTACAATGAGACTTTTGGCAAGCAAGTAAATAGATCAGTGTAGGAAGTTCTCTACATTTTATAGAGAACTCCCATTATTACATTGCACCATATTTTATATTTTGGGATTTAGTGGTGTATGTGAAAACCCTTGCAACCACATGTTGAAGAGAGGGTCAATATAAACTTTAAATACTCGACCTCCCAATAGCAGTACGATTAAGTTACTTTCTATAAATAAGAAACCCACAGTGCTATCCTAAGAATTTTATACTATTTCAATAATGTCAATGATACATCTACTAAAATTAAAAGTAAAACATATATAAATATTCTATTCTTTTTATGTTTTTTAATAAAGTATAACTGACCTACAATAAACTGAATATGTTTGAAGTGTATAATTTGATAAGATTTGGCATAAGCATACACTCATGAAACTCTCACTACAATCAAAATAATGAACACATCCATCATACATAAAGTCTCCTCATGCTCCTCTGTAATCTCTCCTTCCTGCCTCTTGCCTCCTACTGATCTGTTTTCTGTCACTGTAGAGAGCCTTCATTTCTATAATTTTTCTATAAATGGAATCATATACTATGTCTTCTTTTTTGTCTGGCTTCTTTTATTCAGTATAATTATTTTGACATTCATTCATACAGTTGTGTTCATCAACAGTTCACTCCTTGTCATTGCTGAGTTGTGTTCCACTGTATGGATACACCACTTTTTAAAAAAATCTGTTCACCTGTTGATGGACATTTGGGTAGTTTCTAATTTGGGCTATTACACATAAAGCTGCTACAAATGTTCGTGTTTTCTCTTGACACTGTTAAGAGAATGAAAAGCCAAAGACTGGGAGAAAATATTTGCTAAGTATATCTGATAATGGACTTATCTTCAGAATATATAAAGAACTCTTAAAACTCAATAATAAGAAATCAAACAATCCATTAAAAATGGATGAAAGATTTGGACACTTTACCAAAGAAGTTATACAGATGGCAAATAAGTACACATAAGAATGCTCCAAATCATTAGTCATTAGGAAATGTAAACTTAAAGCACAAAAAGATACTACCTATTGGAATGGCTAAAATTAAAATGAATGGCAATACCAAGCGTTAGGATGTATGCAGAGGATTAGAAATTTCCACACAATGCTGGTAGGAATGTAAAATGTTACAACCTCTTTAGAAAACAGTTTAGCAGTTTCTTAAAAAGTTAAAGATAGACCTATCATATGATTCAGAAGTTAAGGTTTTTAAACTGATTTTATTAAAAGACTATCACTAGCAAGCTTGAGGCTAAAAGAGAAGAACCCTCCCTGCTTAGCATAATCTCTGTTAATGCTTACCTCCCCACCCTTTTGACAACAAGCTTTAAATACCATCTATATGCCATTGACTTCTCCATTGAACTCCAAATTTGCATATCTAATGCTTATCTGATAGACCTTCAAAAGAAGTTCTCATCTAGGTTTTCTCTTCTCAGGAAATAGTACTACTAGCCACCTGGTCACTTGACCCACATTTCTAGGAATTATACTTGTTGTCTTCCCTTCCCTCCCTACTCGCTTCATTGTCCCCCATATCCAATCCATCAACAAGATCTGTTATCTCTACCTCCAAAATGTGTACAGAATTTCTCCATTTCCATTAATACTTCTCTAATCCAAAGTTCCATTATCTCTCATTATATTGCTATAATAAATTTCTAGGAGCTTTCTTTATATCCACTCAAAATCCTAACCTCTATAGTCCATCCTTCCTACAGCAGCGAGAAATCTTTTTAAAACCTGAAGATAATATAACCCTCCTTTCTAAAACACTCTAATGGCTTTCTTTTGAACTTTGAATAAAATTCAAACTCCTTACTCTAGCCTAGGTCATGAAGTTTCTGGCTCTCTCATACCCAACTCAACTCTCTCACTGCTCTAGACACACTGGCCCTTTTTATGCTCTTCAAATACTCTAAGCTCATTCTCACATTTGGGCCTTTGCACTGGACTTGGTACCCCTAGATCTTTTTTTGTTTTGTTTTGTTTTTGTTTTGTTTTGTTTTTGTGAGGAAGATCAGCCCTGAGCTAACATCCATGTCAATCCTCCTCTTTTTGCTGAGGAAGACCAGCCCTGAGCTAACATCTATTGCCAATCCTCCTCCTTTTTTCTTTTTCCCCTTTTTTTCCCCAAAGCCCCAGTAGATAGTTGTATGTCATAGTTGCACATCCTTCTCCTTGCTGTATGTGGGATGCCGCCTCAGCATGGCTGGACAAGCGGTGCATCGGTGTGCGCCCGGGACCCGAACCCGGGCCGCCAGTAGCGGAGCTCCCGCACTTAACTGCTAAGCCACGGGGCCAGCCCCCCTAGATCTTTTTTATGCCTGATTCCTTTCTGTCTTTCAGTCATCAGCTCACATATCATCTCTTCAGTGAATTTTCCCTGACTACTAAATCAAAATTAGCACTTCTCCATCATCTTTATATCATTGTCTCATTCCTTCACCATGGTATCTTATTAATTAATTTATTTTTTTGTATGTTGTCAGTCTTACTTCCTCTAGGACATTGTCAATATTGTCAAAATATTGAAATCTCATCAATATTTTTCATCCTACATCCCTAGCATACTGAACAGTGCTTGGCAAATAGGGGGCAGTCAATCAATATGTAGTAAATAAATTCTTTTTGGAAGATACGTTTACATGGAGGTTAAAGGTAATTTTATCCATCCCCAAGTATCATGTTTTGTGTGTTTATTTTTCCATTTTTTATTTGCTTTACTTATGAGAAAAGATTCAAAAGCTGAGGTTAAAAAGAAGAAAAAGAGAAAAGTACTAAATTTGAATGCAAAATTCTGTCATAGAATAATCGTCCTCATACCTTTCCTTTTAACTAACTAGAAGGTTAGGGGACTGTTGCTTGATACGGCAATCATTCTGGGGAAGACCACTAAAGCATAAAGCAGGCACTCATACTACAGTCTTCTGTCTCCATTAATCAAGTTTATAGCAGCTACATGTAGCACCACCAGATGCTGGGATTTTTAGTGCCTAGCTAGAAAATCTTGACTTTGACCAGACGCCCATAACTGGGGTGGGGGTGGGAGGCGGCAATGACAAGTTACATTACTGCCCGGTAATCCACAAGGGGTTAAGTAAAGGCTCTTTGGTCAGCTCCCATAGCCCCAGGAACAAATACTCCCTTTGATTAGTCCTAGGAGCTTTGGATGTCATAGGATCTTTTCAAAGGGAGAAAAATGACAAAACCCTACAAAAAATAACTTTTCATTTCCATGGATGATAATTCTTAGTGGTGACACTATCCTGGAAAGTCAATCCCTTCCTTTCAAAATGGTAATTAATGCAGCATTCAAAAGAAAATTAAAGGGCCCTATCATGCAGAAGATATGAAAAATGGAACCAGCAATGTCAATGAACCTAAGTGACTTGTTGGCCATGGTGGAGTCTTTAAGTAAAAAAGTCTCCAACTTAAAATACAGCCAGCTACAGAGCACAGAACCTGTAGGGAAGAGGTGGGAAACACAGAGCAGGAACATGCAGTGACCACAGGAAAAGTAAGAGCAAAATGGATACAAAGAGTGCCCAGAGACAGTGGCCTCTTTAAGAGGAAGGGGTGGGGGAATAATGGAGGACAGTCCATTTAGTGTGCCATTTCCAGGGAGAAATTGTGTGGGGAGAAGTGGAAGAAGGTGAAAGGGCTAGCAGGGAAAGCATCAAAGACCTTGAATTGTTAAAAATGGAACATTGAAAAAAGGCAATCCATAAATTTCCCCCTCTCCATGTGGAAAAATGGGCTAGAAGAGGTTTATTGAGAAAACCAAGCATAATTCATTGTAAGAGGAGAGTTTAAAAGGAAGAATTAGCACCTATACTACACACTGTTAGTTATGTTTAACTTAATTGATTCATAAATATGGCCATTAGTTTATACATGGTGTAAGATTTGTTTATCCATTACACAAGCCCATTTTTTAATTTAAGCTTCAATTTATAAATCTTATCAGATAATTGGCTATTTCCAATATAGTAGAGCTTTGAATACCAATCAAGCGCCATGAAGAAAGGGCACACTATTGTTGATTTGATCTGCTATAACCCAACTTTCCTGACAGAGTGGATAGAGGAGAATAAATGGAATATTGAAAAGTCATGAGTATGACTGAACAAAATGAAAAGTACAAATTACAAATAAAGTAGACAGCGTTTCTTTTCTTTAATACAGAAGCAATAAGGAGTATCTTAGAGGAAGTACATATAGGAGTAGAAGAAAGTGGATAGGTTTTTTTAGGGGCAGAAAGTAACCTGGGCTCTCTCAGAGACTAAGAAATGCTTCTTTTCTCCTGAGTTTCTGAGTGCTTATGGAAGAAAGAGAAAACTAACTTAGCCAGAATAAAAGAACACTAAAAGAAAAGACATTTCAATCACTGATACAATATCTAGAAAATAAAAACTTGAAACACACAAAATTTAAAATAGTTTCTTATGCCTTTTCCCCATACTCTTTGAAACAAGATTCCCAAGGAATAATTGCGAGAATATCTTTTTTTCAGGTTCTTTAGCAAATATGTTCTGGTCTTATCTTTCAGAGAAGTCTTTTAAAAGATAAGCAAGGACCTAAAATACATCAATTAAATCTACCTATCTACATCTATCAATCTTAAATCTTAAAAAAGTCTAATTCTTTTAGAAATCAGATAGCTACAAAAACCAAGGGGGTAGTATAGAATTTATCTAGAGTTGGAGAATATGGATATTGATTTGGGAAACATAAATCAAACAAGAGCAAAATTAAGACTATCTTAATTTCTACAATTGTCTACTAAAAGCAAATTGCCTCTATTCATTTTCTTTTTTTTTCTTTTTTTATGTAGACACCAACTCATAGTCAATGATGTAAAACATATTCAATGTTCACTCAACAAACATTTATTAAAAGTTTCCTTTATAAAGGGTATGCTTTGTCCTATGCTCAGAGCCATCATTCCCTTGGAGAATAAGAAAAGAACTTTGATCATATTCTATATCCTGTAAACTGAAATATAATATTTACATTCCCAATGTGGATATGAAGCCCATAAGACAAAATTATAGTTTTGATCTCAGATTATCCCTCAAAACTATTCAGGCTTTACATTTTTAATGAATTCTGGTATCTAAAATTTAAAGTCTTTGGTAACTTCAAATAGATTTAATGAAAAAATGTTATTAAATTAGTTTCTTTTAGAATATTTGATCCATAATATTCAGAGTGCTACTTAGTGATTTTTTTTTAAATGTAGAGGCTCAGGGATTTAACAGCATGAAATTTCTTTTACTTAAAAATAACATTATGGCTATATTCATTATAATTTGATAGGTAATATGATGTAATTACTATTTTTAAGTTCACATGTCTTAAAATCTGATGTTGTAAATGGTTTCAGGGAAATGACATTTTAGCTTCTAAAATTCATTATTTTAAAATTTACTATATGATATCAAGAGTTAACCTGAAGATCAGCCAAAATCTACGTTTTTTTCCAATCACATAGTCTAAATGTATAATAAAATATATGCCATTTTATCTCAAATATTTATGATTGTAAGTTATATACTAATCAATATTGTATGAGTAAATGTATAGTGCTAAAATTTGACTTTTTAAAACTAAATATCTTTAAAAGAATATATAACACTAAGGAGATCAACATTTTAAGATTTTTAGAGTAGGAATAAATATAAATGAAACTTTAGAGTTTAATTTTTATAACTTCTCAAATACATTTCTATGAATTAAACAAATTTCCTTTACTTAAAAAAATTTTGTTCATTCTTTTTTATCATCAGTTCTATAGATACATTTAACCATAGCTTTATTCACTTGGAAAAAGTCAGAAATTTACAATTATTTTTGGAAAAAATAATTAACTTTCTGGAAAACAATTTCCCCCTCTTTCTAAATAAACCAAACACAAAGAACTCTGAATACTAGTCTACAAAATAATAAAATTTTTAAAATAATAATTATCTTTATCCTCCTTCAAATAGTGCGTAGGTACTATGACTAAATTCATTGATTCTATGATAATATACTTAAATTATAAAATATTGGTACATAATTTGCACAACTGAAGTTATGAGCGATAGATTAGCATTATTATTAAAGAATTACACATACCTTGGACAAGAAATATTAACAACATTAATAGCTTCCATTTATTATGTGCCTACTAAGTCCCAGGCCTTATCCTAGGTCCTTTGCATATATCATTATTAATAGTCACAACAGCCCTGGAAGCTATAGGTTATTTTTTCATTTTTACAGCTGGCGCAACTGTGCTTCAGTCCAAGTAAGCGCTTGCCTGAGGCCAAACAAGTAGAAGAGCTGGAATTCAAACTCAAATCTCTATCACTTCTGTCTAAGAGCTTGACTTTATTCATCTCTGATAAATTACGTGCAAATATGTTTCTTAATTTTTCAAAATTTACTATCAACTAAAATGTTTTCAAAAGAGACATCTGACAACAAACCAGCCACAGGCTTCATTAAGGGCTGAGACATTTGGGGACCACGCTGCAAACAATGCCCCAAGTTGGAATTCTAAAACTTCACCTTTCGCAGTAAAATCATGTTAGTTGTGACAGGAGTGATTTCAATTTCATTTGCAAACATCTGTTTAAGACTGCTTTTGAAAAACAAGGAGTAGCTGTGCTGTACTAACTATCGTGCAATACCCACTCCAATGAAAAGTTACACTTCTGCTGAATGACAAAAATATATACATTTATTGAATGCTTACTGTGGGTGGCTAAGTGCTTCAAATGCGTTATTTAACTTTTATAGCAACTTTGTGAGGAATACTATTACCATGATTTTGCAGGTAAATAAACTGAAGCTCATAGGCATTAATCAATTTACCCACAGCCGAGCAGCTAGTGAGTAGAAGGGCTAAGTTTAGACTCCAAATTTGCCCAGCTCCAAAGTCAGCACTTACCACCACACTATCCTGCCAGACATAAAGTGGCCTTTAAAAGTGGACATCACTCAAGTTTCCACACAAGGACTATGGGTATGGGCCTGTGATCATATATATCAGTGGGCTGAGCCTATGGGAAGAAAAGTAATGGCTGTGCCTGTGTCTTGGCTTTTCCCCCATTTAAACTCAGTGAAAATTCATTTCTTCACTTCAAAAGTAAACTGGATGTATTAGGTAATCTCTAAGATCCACCAAAGCAATAAGATTATTAAGATCCTATTAATGCATTTCATTTATGTAACTGAACAGTGCTGCTAACACCATAACTGAAGGTTTGTTGTTGATTTGCTATTATTTCTATCCCTCCCCATTGGCACTATAGAGGTCTTAAAGTGTGACCAGATTGGAGTCATGGAGAGCCAGACTCCTGTCCCTGCTCTGCTAAGGCATGTGTGACCTTTGGGAGGTAGCCCAACCTGTCTATGCTTCAGTTTGTTAATCCATAACATGAAGAAAATACTAGTACCCATCCCAAAGGATTGTATGAGGAAAAAATAAATGTAAAAGTGTTTGGCACAGAGTAAACTCAAGAAAAGTTAACTATTATGATTTTTTATTGTTATTATTATATTATGAAACTGAGAGGTTATGTTTTACTTTTATGTTAAATCACTAAAAAAAATCAAAAATAATTAAGGCAAAATGTTCACTGCTAGTATACTCAGGATGAATTTTAAAATTATATATATGTGTATGGGTGCATGTGTATTACACACATGTGTGTATATGTATATATGTGTACATGTGTATTTATATACACATATATACATTTATGTTATATTAAACATCTACTTAAACATTCCATTTTTACGTGCATTTTAGTCTCTTTTTTTCCAGTGTTTTTAGATAGCACAGCTGACAAGATCAGCATCAGATTTAGATAGAATGATAATATGCAACAGCACACAGAATTCTCACATGTATAAATGCTGTCTAGTTATTTTAAGATATTTTGTGGAAACTACTAAAGTGGTGGGGACGGGACAATGATGCATCAACTGAATTAATCACTATCATCACTCTTCTAAAGAAAAAACAAAGCAACTTCAGCACACTCAATCATCATGAACGCGACGAGAATGGAGCCGCATAAAACCAAGGCTGGGCCCCGTTCTCTGGTAGGCGATGTTAAAAATTTGCAGCCATTGACAACTTGCTCCACAGTTCCCAAACTCTGAAATCTCTTTTTATAAATACCTTGGAGGCGTTTTTCGGTTTGCTGGCTTGTCTGCTTTTCATTTGTTTTGTTTGTTTGTTTGCTTACAAATAGAAAATGCAACTGTTTTACAGGACTGCGGAAAGCCCTAGAACCAGACGTTTGAGCCAATCAATGAAGAATTGTACCTGAGAGCAAGAGCTGAAATGACACAGACAGTAAGTGTCAAAGACACACAGTTGAGAAAGGTAGCTTTCTTTTCTTAAATGCTGGCAATTCTAGGAAGATGTGAGGCTGTCTAAGTCTCACCAAAACTCAGACACAAAAAAAGGAGCAATTCCTTGGCTTCTGGCTTTTTCCACTTTTTCCATAGATACAACTGCTTGCCACTGATCCAAATGCATTTCTGCCCCATGTACTGTTAACTCGAGGACAACCCAGATACCAAGAATATTTTTATAAAGGGCTTTGAGGAATGAGAAATAGCCTGCACATTAATTTACACCAGCAAGAACATAAAAAGGTAACATAATCAGAACTTCAATGGCTCATCTATCCCCCTAACCATTTAATTAACCATAGTCTGATATTTTGCCCTGTGTTTTATTTAAAAATATAGAAAAGTTAAATAGATCAGGAATAAACGGCTGAGACTGCGGATTTTTAAAATTTACATTATTTAACTCCTTATATATGTATGCCATATCACCTGTGAGATATTTTTCCTCTCCATAGTACACTTTGCAAATGTTATTCTATAGATCAATGTTGGGCTTGCCTCTACAGACTGCAGACAAACATAATGCTGCAAAGATGGGATATACTGAAGCAGCAGCTATTAGTAATTTCTCACATATGTGTGCAAAAGAAGAAAAAGAAAAATGCCTTAGTGTATTCTAGTTCATTCCTAGAGCTTTGGGAATTAATTACACTTGTATTGCTTAATGCTAACAGTGAGGATCAGAAAACAAATTCCGGGGTATAAATATGAGAAGTGAACCTATTATTTTAGTTTGCCTTCACCTACATTTATCATATGTATACCTTTATAATATGTATGAATATACATTTCATATTCATGTATATTGTAGATCTATATTATATGTGCATATCTTATATGCCTCTAATAAGATCTTGTTTTAATACATAAGAATGAGGAAAAGCAAAGGCAAATAAGTCACTCCTAAACAAAATCATCATCAAATTACGCTGCATATATTCTATCTGGGGAGTATAATTCAAATTACAGATATCAGAGATAGCAACAGTCTTCTGTTTATACCATGGAAAACAGTGGAGAGATGATCACTTAGCTTTTGTTTTTGTTCCAATTCATTTTTTTCCAAGAAGTGTAATTAAAAACTGCATTAATGCCACCAATTATGGCCTCCAAGGGACCAGAAACCCCATGTTACTCCGTGATGGAACACAACTGAGCTGCAAACATCCATTTACCATTATAATACTCATTAATCCTGCCAAAAACAACTCATTACAGGACTTCAAGGAAATCATCTCATAGGCAAACACGGCACGAGATCTGTCATTGCATTTCTCACAGCAAAGTTGCAGAGGTGGAAACTGTTCAATGTCACTAATTCATGAAGCTGAAAACTATGATTTTGCTTTTTATCAAGCTAAGAACTTTATGTGAAAGAACTGGGCTAAACTCTTACCCTTCAAGCAAATTCTTACTAAAGAAGGAGGTTTGACTCAAAATCTCGGTAATCTAAACCTGAAAACCTACTGATCAAATCCTTCCTGAACCCAGTCTTACCCCCTGGACACCAACACCATCGGTATTTTTCCTCCCAAAGTAGTAACAAAAATCCCACTACATCCATGGTCATCTTTCTGTCTGGATCTAAAATAAAATGTAAACCCTTTATCATTCTTTAGTCAATTGAATATTTTCAAATATGTTGGCTCCTTTTTCTATCCCCAGTTCCCTGGAGGTGCTGCCCCCAGCAACGTCTCTCTGATGTTCATTGGTAATCTGATGTCACCATTCTAGAAAAAGTAGTCTTACAACACTCTCAGCAAACAAAATGTAGAGTTGTCAACTGTTATCTGATAAATTATTGTAAAGACAAATGATTAGAGAGGAGATTTATTTAAAATATGTTAACAATCCTTATGTTTCAAGATCAAAACAAACTATTCTCTCTCTCTTCAATATCACATTTCCTCTCATATCTCAGGAGTTTTTGCTTGAGGAGAAAATATCAAAATAACATGTCTGAAAAGATTTTGTAAAATAAGCTTAGATAAAATACTAATAAGCTAATTTAAAAATATTTGGTTATGCTGAATCTTTTTTTTACAGGATTTGAAAGGAAGGAAGAGAAAGAAATTTATAAGATAATTTTTCCACAGTTAACTATACATTTTCTCTCATAAAAATACTAAAGAAGTGAAAAGTAAGTGATAATATGCAGTACCTGAAATCTAAGTGTCCATCTTTAATCAAGATTGCTCTCTTAGAGTTTAAACTAATTTCATATATTTTTAAAAATAGCTTATTCCACACAATTCTAATGGAATGAATAGAAAAATTAGTTTAAACTGGATAATCAGTAGCAAAATGAGGCCTAACATGACTTCTTTCTACAAACAAATTCTGAAAGTTCATACTTGGAGTTAAAGTTGAAGAGAAACAAAATTTTCAAAGTGATTAAACAAAAAATTTATCCTTATTGTTTCTTTTCAGTTTTTAGGTTTGGAATTTAAATCTCAAGAATATGTATAAAGCAGATGCTGTGTGCTCTCACAGAACCCAGGAGTTATTTGCTCAATTGTCAACCTTCTAGATTATAAAAGTCTCCTTCTAGAGTCTAAGTCCCGTGAGAACTCTGTCTAGTACACCACTGAGTCATCAGCTCTTAGCATCACATGGAAGACAATCACTAAATGTTTAGTGAATGAACAAATCATTGAACTTTACCAGGATAATAGCCTGAGAACATGCAAATATCTACATTGTGTCACTGCTGTAGGTCTTCTTTTCTCCTCTATCCCTAGAGGATGGATTGGCTTTATATTCTAAGTTCTGAACTCCTTTCCTTCAGGAAGTAAGTGGGTTATGAGCAGGAAGCAGAAGTTTTCAAAAACTAAGGAAAAAACTCACGTCCTGGTTTTTGTTGATGTAAAAAGCTTACCTACTGAGAGAAGCAGGAGTAAGACAACTGGACAAGAGATTGATGTCTTGGACTGACAGTCTTTTCCTCAGCTTTCAGGGCCTTGATTTACTTACTGCATCTAGGGTCCTGGATGAGCCATTACTCTGGACGGCTTAAACCTTTGGACGCTGGAAGCTTTGCCCAGAGCTGGAGAGGATCAGAAGAGCTCTCTGGGGGCTGAGTTGGAGTCAGCAGTGTGCCTGTGATGTTGGAAGAGCACTTCTGACTATGACAACAGCTGATTGCCCTACTGGGACAAGTAAAAGAAAGCATCAAAGAAGGAAATCTCGACTTAGGATGCAGCTCACCCATCCCCCAGTGTATCTGGCCCCTGATAAGACTAGGATCTCTTCATGGCCCCACTGTAGGCTTGAACACCAGGAGCTAAAATGAATTAATTATGACTTTCAACAGAGGAACATGAAATTTCTTTCACTGTAGTTTTTGGACCAAAATTTACTCCCATACAGAATGAATGACAAAAATTCCATGTTCCCATTTCTCCTTTCTGGTCGAGTTTCAATATGGATTTTAGTTTGTCAGACTAAAAGTTGGTCTAGTTGGAAATGGGAGTGAAGAGTGAAGTCTACTTGGAAATGGCTTGTACTACCATCTTCATCCCCAAAGTCCTAGCAAATAAATAGCTGTTTCTTTGATGATCTCTTTGCTTCCAAGTAGGCATCAAGTTAGATAGGAGGATGTATTTTTTCTTATTTTGTTTTCAAATCGTGAGGTGGGATGAGTAGGTAATTCTTAGTACAGTGCTAGTAACTTATTAAGCACTAAATCTTGAACAGATGTTATATGAGGTAAAATATGGGAGATTTTTCCATAAAATTCGTATTTTCGGGTTGTGAAAAATGAAATGGCTTTAAATCTTACATGTAAATGGAGTGGGTCATATTTGGATGGGCACCATATTCACATTCTAGGACTTTTCCTCCGGCAGCTACAGGGGCTTTTTCTCAGGCCATTTTCTGTGAAATAAATTTTGAAATAATTTCAACTTACCAACTTTTAAATGTCCTTTTAATGTAAATTGTTACTTACAGGAGGAAACTTACTTCAATATCTTTGGCTATGTATATTCAATCCCAAGTTAACATAGAGAATACAAATCATAATAAATAAAAATAATTTTTAGTCTGTTGCATTTTACAAGTTTCAAAAAGACTAACATGTAGAAAGAAACTCATTTACAATTTATAAGTGGGCATTCTTTGGGACTAGAATAACCAATGCATGCAAAAGTTTTAAAGTATCAAGCATTGTGTGTTTCCTAAGGTACAAAACAAAGGACTTCCAAATCTCTCCCAGATGTGGAATCTACACTGTCAAAAATGCCAGCTCACCTCTGGATGGCCTGTAACAGTGTAGAAAACTCTGTCACTTTGGGAAATTTTAAAAATAATATCTGGTACTTTGTCATTATCAAATGAAATGTCACCCACAAAATGTCACAAGAAGATGCAAACATTTGCATATATTAATATAGCTTAATGCATTTTTTTTTGTTAAGAGCTCCAGGAATTACAAATGACTCCCATTGTATAAATAACATATACAGTAAATGCCCCATCGACACACACACAGACACACACAGACACAGATGAGGATGAAAATGTACCAAAAGGGAAGGAAGAAAAATCTACATCTTTAAACAGTGTGTTCTAGAACTTGCTTCCTAAAGTCCTGGAGAGCCAGTTGTGCTCACAGTCTACTGCTAAGGTAAAAATTCATATAGTAAGTGCACATGAGTTTCAGAAATTCTTTAGAGTTATTTCATTGATAGTCATTACTGCCAGAGCCAAGTTAAAACTAATATATACTTCATTTTAGGAAAGAATTACTAAACAATTCTGCTATTCAACTTTCTAATTCAAGTAGTTGCCCCTCTTCCTCATTTCTCCTGCCTACCTTTACTACAAGTTTCATTCTCATCATTAAAGAAACCGAAAACAGATCAACAATCATGAATGTTGCTACAAAATGTATTCAAAAACAGGTTGGAAAGGAATGATAAAATATTTGCTGAATTAATCTGTTTAAATATTAGGTCTTCCTTTGATAATGGTGTACTGAGTCTACTTGGATTGACAAATCAGATAACACTCTCAAGATTTTATTGCATATGTACCCAGGACTTATTCTGATTTGACTTCATTCAGGTTGTTTCTGACCCCTTTTCTAATTCGTGTGTCACTGTAAAATACAAGTTCATGTTTCCGTGTTCTAGTTTCTCCCCCACCCTGGGACAATCAACTGCAAAAACCGTGATTATCACATACACGTCCCTGACTAACATATATCTCAATAATATATTTCAAATGCCTGTGGCATATTATTTCTAATGACATTAACTAGCCGATTTTCAGTCTTAAATGATTTACTGCTACAAAAGAGATAACATATTGCCTAGTATTTCTTTTCATTGTTTTTACTTAACCATCAGCCTCACAATGTGGCAATTCCTAACCTATTTCATAAGTCAGGTGGTATAGGTTACTCATAAAATTTAGACCGCAAAATACAAATTGTTAATGAAGTAAAGAATTGTAGAAGAAAAGCTATAAAATTTCAAATTATTTTACTACAAAAGTTTATCTTATTAGCAAGAAAAAGAAGGTTATCACATGCTCCTTCTGAAATGTTTAAGAACATCAGACAAAAACATTATAAGTTAAGGCAGCCCTATAATAATGGAAGATCTTGGCAGTGTCTCTGAGAAAATTAAAGGCACAGTGTCAAAATCTAAAAGCACAACCCACCATAGACATAGACTCTGGCTTTGGCTATGATGTAAAAGACATGAAGTGTATCACAAGACAATGTCCAGACAACCTAAGGCATGAACAAGTTGTGCAAATTAGAAATTTGTGAAATTACATCCTAGAGACACCCACCAAGCCAGTCCTTGGCTGGAATCTACAAAAGAAAGTTAGATGTTTGCCAAATTCTGGAGATTTTAAATATTAGTATCTCAAGTGCTCTATCAAAAAAACTAAGAATTTTAAATACTTCTCAAAATTTGTGAAATGAATTTTATTTTTTTACATGTATTATTTATTTATTTATTATTTTAAGTCATATCACTATTGTATCGCTTATTCACATGTTGCTAATACTCTTTTTTTTCCAGTTTCATTGAGATATAATTGAGATACAGCACTGTATAAGTTTAAGGTGTACACCATAAGAAACATAGAACCCTTCACGAATTTGTGTGTCATCCTTGCACAGGGGCCGTGCTAATCCTCTCTGTATCATTCCAATTTTAGTATATGTGCTGAGAGAGGGAACACTGGAATGAATTTTCATATTGAATGACTCACTTCCCTGAATCTTTTGTGTTTCCTTTGGTACTGGGTATCAGGCATAAAGTAGGGGCTCAATAAATGCTGAATAGATTGAATTGAACTCTAATGATGGAACACAATTTATTTAAATATAGCAGGAGGCAGAATAGCGCTTTTGCAACAAGTAGGCATCTTGTGGTTTGAGTATTGGCTCTTCCACTATTAAGCTGTCTGATCCTCCGAAATTCCTTAACCTTTTTAGGTATCCGTGTATTCATCTGCTAAATGGGGATAATTACACTTTCTTCATTAAGCAAAGGATTTAGTGCGTTAATTTATATACATATCTCACATAGTAAGAGCTCAACAAATGTTAGCTAGAATCATTATTTTTTGTGTTTTCAAAAAATAAAAATAGATAAATCCATAGTAGTTTGGGAATAATGCAGGATTGAAGATATTTTGCTATTATATATAAGATATAGCATTCTTTATTTTATTTCAGAATCAATATTTTAAAGTTTTATTCTTATTCCCTAACGTAAGCATACTACAATTTCAATCAACAAATAATACTTGTCAACTATCTCCCGTGTGTATAGACGCAGCAGTAAATATTTTATAAATTATAATTTTATAGTTTAAATTACCAAATAAAACAATAATGGGGTAAGACCATTTGAAGAAACTCTATAATGTATACTTTTAGAAGAAAAATAATTTTAAATATAGTCACCATCTAATATGGCTCAATTTGTTGAGCAATTTGAATGTTGCTTATCATGCTATCTTCAAGTAAGTGTCATTCAAAGAATATGAAGTCTAAGAATAACTGTGTTTGGAAGGGCATGGAAGGGGAATAACCAGATGCCCCAGGGGTTATGAGCATAGTTTCCTCAAAAAGCGGGTGTCCTACATATAAAGTAGAAGAAGATGGGCACGGATGTTAGCCCAGGGCCAATCTTCCTCACCAAAAAAAAAGCCTACAGCATTGGAAAAGAGTTTCACTGATCACAAATCTGAATGTTGGGCAAGCAAATATGGTGGATGTTATGAGAAGTTCCCTTTTACTAACATAGTATCCTTAAGATGATGCACTAGAAGTTTAGTTAATATGGGCATCAGTAGACTGAGTCACAGGATGTGTCATATGCACACCAGTGACCTGGCTTTTCAAGCATGTCCCTGGACAGATGGTTCGAATCATTTCCTCTGCAATACCAAGGAGACTGGCATTGTTTGGAAGAGAGCGGGAGTAATTCCATTCTCTACTGGGATCATCAGAGAGATGAGTGAATTCTCCATCCTAAAGCAGATGAAGCTGCTTCAACTAGAGGCTGTTATAAGCAGCTTCAGGAATTCCCTAAAAAGAGGGAGAGGAGAAGGGGACACTGGCCAAGCAATGGCAAACAGTGGTAGCTGGCAGCAATACAAGGAAGGAGCTCCTCAGACTGGAAAGGACTCTAGAGGACTTGGGAGGGTCCTGTGGTTCTGAAATTGATGAGGTATCTGGAATTTCATTTCACCCTCGGAACCCCAGAATTCGGCTGTACATAGTAAAATTGTGAAGGCAGTAATTTCTTCTTTCAGCTTCTACAAGCTTAGTTACAACTGTCATGTAAAAGAGCTTGATCTTAATCCAATAATGTTGGGTTTAATTTTTTTTCCAAAATTAAATATTATCTGTAACATGGTCCAATCAGTTCAGACATTGACACAAAACAAAGCCAACCATATCACTCGTGGGGCTTTTCTTAGTTTCTTAATTTACTTCACAAACTCAAAGGCCTTGGTCTGTTTTATGATTTAAAGCGAATCCTTTCTCTCCAGTGCTCTCTAATTGTTCCCACTACACAGACTACGGCAAGAAGCTGAATCTTAAGAATGTATCTTTCTACAGGGTGTCTTAATAACTAAGATATTCAGTTAGTCGTACTTCTATGATGAAAAGAGACTGAGAAAATTAAAGATTGAAAATAATAGCTGATATAAGAAGATATCATTTCTAATGATCTTTTGAGTTATGGACTTTAGGACTAAAAGTTATTGACTTAGTCGAAACTTTCAAATACTGGATCCTTAAGTTGCAAAGCAATAAGTAGTCTAATAGCTTTAAAGATCTCAAAAAGGCCTTTTGCCCATGATCTATGCAGCACAGTAAAGTATCAAAAATATAGATCTGCCCATCTAAATGAATGAAACATACAGTGAAGTTGTAGTATCTGATGCCAGGTATTGATCAGTGAGAGCGTAATGAATTGTATGATCCATAAGACCATAATCCTGCTATTAATCTGCCTTTCAGGTCATAATCACATACACTTCAAAAAGCTAAGCCAAATAGAAAGAGTTCTTCAACTGAATTCAAATTATTTAAATTACATACAAATTAATGTTTGCAATTATCCTATGAAAACTGAACGTTTTTAAATATCTGGCATGAGATTCTCTATAAGGAGACTGAAACACCATCTTCTCTGTATTCATCAGCTTTGTACAAAGAACGACATTAGCGTGTTTGGATTTTAAAAGGTCCATTTACATTTGTTATCTTCCCCACCAGCACAGATGTTAAAAAATAAACATTAATACTGATAATTCCCATTATGCTGCTCCCAAAGCATAAATTTTATTTACTGCCCCAAAAGATTCCCAATACTAGTAGATTACTAATTCATGTAAATATCCATTACTACAAAGGTGAAAGTGTACTTTATCATTAATTTATGGTAGCCAGTAAGTTAGAAAATTCAGTGTTGCTTTTATGAATTTCATAGGTCGTCTGGTCCAACTCTGTGCCTTTAGCAGGACTTCCCTCAAATCGCCAGTTAGAGGAATATCTATTCTGTTTGAAAGGTTTGTAAAGGTATGGCTCATTGCAACTATATTATTTTAAATGTTCATATTGCAATATAATTTTTCTTTCCTTCCTTTTCATACTCTTATTCTCTCCTACTCACCTGCCCCATTCTGGGTTAGAAAGCAAAAAATCAAAACAAATCTCAAAAATCTATGGCAAAAAAAAACCTTTATTGTTGGTATAATTTTTCCTCTAAAAGTTCAAATTTTTATTTCTAAAAAGTTTCCATACTCTATTTCATGACTTGCTCTCAGAACCAAATAATTTGTTGGCTGTTTGATTGTTTTATTATTTATAAACTGTGTTGCCTCCATTTTTTTTTTCTCTTTCTGGAATACAGATTTGCTTATAGGTGATTTAGTAATATTTCACCTTTTTTGTCATTAAAATGAGATTTCCACAGTTTCCTATAACAACCAGTTATTGGAACCAATAATATTCACTACAGAAATTCTCCCCTAGATCTCTTTTTCTGCAGTTTAGGACATTTTTCCCCCTTATTCGGTGCAGAGATAAGCAATTGGTAATGATAAGAAACTTTCATACTTTTGAAGAAAAACAAGACTTCAATCAGCCAATTTTTAACTTTACCCCCATTTTTAGTCACTTTACACATCTCCTAGCCTAGTTCTCTTTTTACCTTGCATATTATGGAGCTTACCATGAGAAAAAAATTTTCACTAAGTATAATACATACAGACTACAATGAGAATATTGTTCCCAGATTTCTGTCAATGAATTCCCCATTCTATATTAGGGATTAATATGAAAATAATTAATGTTTCTATTTGTATTTCTTGCAAAATAATATGTTATAAAATTACATAATTATTAATTAATAATGATTAATTTTATAACATATAAATAATTATATATAATTATATATAATTATATATAATACTAATTATAATATTAATAATTATATGCTATCATATTTTATTTGATATAGCATATAAACTCCTGCTTGGAATATTATTGGTGACTAAAATTTTCTCTTGGAAATTTAGAGACAGGAATTACAAGTCAGGTCAATAAGACATAATATAGGAGGAAATCTATTAATGATCATTAAATTAGAAAAATAAAATGATATTATGGATTTTTAATGATGAGTAATAAGAAAAAGTAAATATTACCTAAAATAATCATGAGTCTTTTAAACTGAAACACCTAAAAGAAGTTAAAAGTAAGAAAACCCTTCATATTTCATTCATTGACAGATAAAAGTACATAAGCTTGAGGTGTCATAAGCTTTACAAGAGTAGGAATTTTATCTAATTTGTTCACTGATATATTTCCCAGCACCTAGAACACTGTTTGATGCTTGAAACTCACTCAATAAATATGTGTTGAACAAAAGGGAAGTACATTTTTCTAATGAAACTTTTTCTTCCTATCTCTCCCACTCTCTTCCTTTGTTCTCTCAGCAATACGTGTTTATTTTATTCTCACTTTTTCACTCTGAGCTTCTCCATCTTCCTCTTCCACCTAGATAACTATTCTTCACTCTTCAGGTTTCAGTTTTATA